>NW_024580667.1:17232160-17360827 GCF_017639235.1 Corvus kubaryi | reverse complement strand
GCCCCGTGCCCGGGGGGTGGTGGGGTGGGGGGGGGGGTCCGGGTGCGTCGGAGCCTTGCCCGCACGCCGCCACCTGCGGGGCACGGGGCGGCCGCGGAGCCGCACGCCCTGTCCCTACCCACAGGCGGCCTGCGTGCGGGTGGCTGGGCGCCGGGGTCGCTGGCAACCGGTCTTTACACCCTGATTAAGTCTCTTTTATTTCTTCTTTTAAAAATCAATTTTAAAAAAGGGTGGGGAGGCAAGAACGGAGGGAAATCACTTTTTGAAACTCAGTGTTTCTTACAGAGAAACACTGCGGAGATTACTTGTCCCAAGGTGAAACCCATACAGGCACCTCTGAAGAGTTACTTAAAAATTATAATCTACAAGTCATTAGTCCAAATACCTCTGTGTAATAGCTGCAAAGATTAAAACAGAACCTTTAGCTATAAAATAAATATCAGCCTAACATCCTTTCCCTCTGTGCCGTCAGCTCCAGGGCCGGAGTGCATGCTGCAGTATGTAGCACAGAGGTTACCTACCACATTCCTCTCCCTGTGCACGCTGCATGGACTCCTCCCGTCGCAAGTATGTGCTGCTAGAAAAAGCAAGTGGATCATTCCTCCCCAGAGCCTGTGGATTAAGCCTCCTGAACTTGAAAATATCACGGTTGTATGAGCTGAAATAAGTAACTTTTAGGGCATTTCAGGGATTAATACTAGATCAGTTACTACTGTAAGTAGTAGTTTAGGGTGGTTATCAAACCTTGTATTAAAAAGACTCCAGCAGTCATCTTTACTGTAACAAGTTCTAGTATAAGTGTTCACTAGGAAAGTCATTTAAAATCTCATAAAGGTCAACAAGACCTTCAACCATTCTGGCTGGTAGTAGTTTTGCAATACTATAGTTCTTCTGTGAATGTTCTTATATATACAACTGTGAAATAAAAATATATTCCCCCAAGTTATTATCCTCACCAGACTATATGCATACACCTTCCTTGCACTTATATATCAGAAATTCAAAGTATAAAAAGGTTGCTACATCCCAACTAGGAAATCACTTCTTAAATTCTACCATTAGATTCTAGCTATAGTTTTACTATCTTACCACAAAAGGCACAGATTAAGAAAAGAGTCCTTGTTACAAGTATTGCCAACATACAAATATAACAAAAAGCAAGGCACATTTTAGTTTAGATGTTACTTTGCAGCTTATGGTCTCTCTTGTCAGCTGTCAGAAATCTTCACTTGAGAAAAGCCAGAGGGCCAGAATCAGTCCTGCCAGTGTTACCGACTGGAGATGACAGTTTGTGCCCTTGGATGCTTGAGGGAGCACGGCTGCCAAAAGGCGAGGTCACCTGCCACATCCTGGCACAGGAGTTGCCCTGCTGTTCGCACTGTTTCCGTGCTCTGCCGGCTATTTTGGAAATGCCCTGGTTAATCAAGGAAGACCATCTCAGCTACACCTCCTGAAGTCTTCCTCATTTTTGCAGCTGGAATGATTACCTTTCCTCTCGTATAGAGCAGAGGTCATAAGGGTTTCAGAAATGCTTTTCCCCATTCTGACTGATATCTCGCCACTAGAGAACTGGTTACTTTGCTTGATCTAGCATCTCTATATTTACAAAGTAAAAACACCACATGACAGAAAAACACAGAAACAACTCCACAGTCTTAGCAATGTTATTACAAATAGTGGTAACCCCATACAGGCCTCAGTATTAAGTTCATGACTTCCCAGTGTCTAGCTGACAAACTTTTAAATAGTTTTTCTTAAGCCTTGGCTAAAAATTTAGCAACTTTTTGCCTTGAGTCATGAAAAGAAAATTGCTTTGCTGATTCATAGTGTTTGCAGGTACACTAAATGCATTGAACTTTTACCATAGATAATAAGAGCTGCCTGAAAAAAAAATATGTAACTTTATGTAAATCAGATGCAAATCTAGAGAGGCCAGAAAATTCAGTTGATATATCCCCTTCATGTTAGTGCTAATGCCTTTTATGTCATATATTAAAAACCTCAGCTTTAAGTAAAAGGGTATGAATCCTGTTTATTTTGTTTTTTAAAGTCTAGCAAAGGGCATAGAGCCCTTAATAATTAAAAAGTTACTGAATACACAGTTTCCTTGGTTGCTTTTGTTTGAAAGTTCATGGTTACAGAGATCATCAGTGTAGTCACTGAATTCCTTCTCAGTATGGGCTGACTTGGTTAGCACACAAAAGACTGGCTGTTCACTTCCAGTAAAACTGTATTCACACAGGTCCTGTTCCCCTACGTGGAGATTATGAAACAGGCTGGGTAGCTCAAGAATTTAGTAGGTAATTAAAACCCACTATGAACTAAGTATCTGTTAGACCAAAAGAGAAGATATGCAAGTTTGTAAATACATTCATTTTAAAGATGTTAATAAATTGGCTACAGAATAAAGAAAATTGGAAATAAATTATGTGTACAGTTCAACCAGCCTGTAAATATAATTATGGGGTTTAACCAGATAAATAGACATATGGATACATTCATATGTTTTGCTCACTCTCTTTTTGTCAATAAATTACATTAAATAATCTTTTTGTATTAAAAGTAGTAGAATTAGTGCAGGGTATTATTTTTATGCTAAAAATATCCGCATTGTTTTCCTGCCTGCGCTTCAGAGGAGTCAGACGATGTACAAATGAGGTTTTTTGCAAACCAGGGGCTGTTTTTTCGCAGAAGACAGCGCCACATGCTGGCATTGCGAGGCGAGAGCCGCCGGGCATTCTGCCGTTTTAGTTCTGGTTAATGAGCTGAGTTTAATCGATTCTGAATTAAGATAGCTTCATCTTTAGGAATTGCTTCTTACTCTAAAGGGAATTTCCAACATCAGGTTGTAATTTCAGCCAAGCAAATAAAGGAGATATTTTTAATGTTAAAAATATTTATTGTTTTCATATAAACCACTGTATTCTAGCTCACAGATTTAGTTTATTGTATTAAATCATCTTAATGTGCCATTTATTACTCAATTCTCTTTAGCTTTAACTATGTTATGTCAAAAATTATTGTAACTCTGGGTGCAACATAATCCTCTAAACCCTCTTCAAGAAGTCAGGATGCAGGGGTGCCTCTCCAAAGTGCCCGTGTACTAATGGAGGCAGTATGGGGAATAAAGACAATGAGTCAGAGATCTGTCTGCAGCTGCAGGGCCATGATCTTGTCAGGATCGTGGAGACAGGGTGGGAGGGTTCCCATGACTGGAGAGTTGCAATGGCAGAATATATGTCTTTTAGGAAGGATGGGATGAGGAGGGGGTGTTGCCCATTATGTGAAGGCAGTTGGAGTGCGTGGAGCTCAGTCTGGGGGTGGATGAGAAGGGAGATGAGCACATAAGGGTTAGGATTAAAGAGAGGACAGGTAAAGGTGATATTATAGGGGGTGTCTGCCACTGGCCACCTGAATAGGAAAAGCAAGTGGATGAGACCCTGTACAAACAGATGGAAGCAGCCCCAAGTTCTCAGGCCCTGGTCCTCATGAGGGGCTTCAACCACCCCAACATTGGCTGGAGGGACAAGACAGCAAGGCATAAGCAATCCAGGTGCCTGGAGTGTGTTGTTGATAACTTCCTCCTCTGAGAGATAGAGAAAACAAGGACATTGCTGGACTTTATACCAACATTGAGGGGCTCGTTGGGATGGGAAGGTCAGGACAGTCTTGGTGGCAGAGACCATGAGATGAGGATCTCAAAATCCTGAGGGCAGGGAGGAGGGGAAAACTGAGTAAAAAACACAGGACTTCAGCAGACTTTGCCCTCTTCAAAGATCTGTTTGGAAGAATCCTGTGAGGTAAGGTCTTGGAGGGAAGAGGGACCCAAGAAAGTCATTTAATATTTAAGGATCACCTTCTCCAAGTTCAAAAGCAGTCCATCCCAATGAACAGAAAGGAAGGCAAAAATGCCAGGAGAACTCTGTGGATGAACAAGGATAGCAATATCAATAGCAATACTAGCACTAGCAATACTAAGCAATCCTTAACATCTTCTTTAATGACCTGGATGGTGGAGCAGAGTATACCCTCAACAAGTTTGCTGATGACACAAAAGAGGGAGGAGTGGCTGATACACCAGTGGATTGTGCTGCCATCCAGAGAGACTTCAACAGGTTGGAAAAATGGGCTGTCAGGAACCTCATGAAGTTCAACAAGGGGAAGTACAAAGTCTGGTGCCTGGGGAGGAACAGTTCCATGCACAGATATAAATGCTGGGAGCCACCTATCTGGAAAGCAGCTTTATAGAAAAGGTCCTGGGGGCCCTGGTGGAGTTGAATATGAGGCAGCAATATGCCCTGACAGAAAAGAAGGTGAAAGACATTCTGGTCTGCGTAGGGCAAAGTATTGAAAGCAGATCCTTTCCCTCTCCTCAGCACAAGAGAGACAAGGATATACTGGAGAGCATCTGGTAAGGGCCCTGAAGATGCTGAAAGAACTGGAGCATCCCTTCTATGAGGCATGGCAAAGACAGCTGAGATTCTCTGGGCTATAGAAGAGAAGGCTGGGGGAATCTCCTTAATTAATGTATATAAAATACAAAGGGAGGCTGCAAAGAAAATGGAGACTGGCTATTTTCAATGGTGTCCAGTGACAGGACCGGAGGCAATGGACACAAACTGAAACTGAGGAGGTTCCCTGTGAACATCAGGAAACACTCTTTTCTGTGAGGGTGGTCAAGCACTGATGCAGGTTGCCCAGAGAGGTTGTGACGTCTCCATCGTTGAAGATACTCCAAAGGTGTCTGGACCAGGTCCTGGTCAACTGGCTGTAAGTGTCCCTGCTTGGGCAGGGGAGTTGGACCAGATGACTTCCAGATGACCTTTCAACCTCAACCATTCTGTGATTTGAACAGTATAATAACTGAACAAACAAATGTATTTTCAATTGCACTTCCCAAATGAAAAAGAAATTTAAATTAAAATGTTCACTTTAAATGTTTACCTTGAAAATGAATTGCTTGCCATAGTCTCCGCTGACATCTGCAGATACTTTTTTTACAAGTACTTATTTAATGGAGAAGCAAATTATGTTTGAACTATATGGGTTTTTTGAATATCAGTGGTCTATTTGTTTTGTTAATGAATTCATGGCCAGAGATTAAAGAGGATATTGTATGTCCCACCTACAGTGCACGTTTAGTTCGCTAATTCAGGACTTACACAAAGAAGGGAATATATATATATATAAAAATAAAAGATATACAATAATTTAGATGTAATATTAGGTATATTTTTAACTGTATTAACTGCACTTATAGACTTAGTGAAATGTTGGAAGATGGCCAGATCATGATTTCTTGATTGTGATTTCTTGCTAGCAACAGTTCACCAAAGAAATTGCGATAACTAGAACTTTGCTAGACACCAGTCCTTATTCTTCTTTCTGAGCTTTGAAATCAGCCTATGTCTCCTATAGTTTGCTGCTGCTCAAGGGACAATTGGAAATTACCATGGAAAATTAAGGGAATTTGAAAGATGCTTCCACAAAACCATTTCTTCCTGCAAGTAAAACAATGGAAGCCAGAGCAGACATTGAAAGAATTAATTTGTGCCATTTATACCATCTGAGGACAAACACTCATGCCAGTGAATGGGAGGATGAGATTTACTTTCTTATGGCTTTGAATATTTCTTCAAGGTTCGAATACAACTCGATTCCTTTGGTAAGGACTGCGTAGAAACTCTTTTTTTCCCATGGGTCTTATGGGTGGTCTATATCATTCCTTCCTCATGTGATCCCTGAAGTTAATGACCTTCTCCAACTCCTTTTGAGAAGTAGAATTTTGCATAGTCCTAAGTCAAGCCTGTGAGTAAAATCCAGAAATCCATCTCTGTGTTTCATAAAGCTGATATTCTTCATTCATAGATTGAGTCTGTATAATAGTACTTTCTCCCAGGAGCAATTCAATAGGAATTTTCTGCATCACCATTTCCTCTTGTACAAGGGAAATCAGTAACAGGTAGAAAGAATATTAGTAGTGCAGTTAGTAGTCACAGCAGAAGGTAGGATGAAGTGATGATTCGCTGTTCCAAAAATCTCATCATTTGTGTATAAAGCAAGAGTCAATAGATGTCTATCCAGAGATTTTTGAGGAAGCATAGGAAACCAATTAGGTAATTTTGAATATTTGTTAAGTCTCATATTGCGTGTCTGAGAAACACAAGAACAGTGAGATCTGTGGAGGTGTTTGAAGCAAAATGATGGGATAGTTTTAGTGAGATTCTTCCTAGGCATAAGAAACATAAAAGAAAGCATAAAGGTGCTTATTTTAAAATTTAGGCAATGAAGAATAACTGCTGACATCGTCAGTTGTCTGTACGAAGGATTGAGTTTTTCAGTGTTGAACTTAATGTTCTGTGTCATAATGCAGTGAGAAGAGAAGCAAATTCAGAAATAGAAAGAGAGACAAGATGATTAAAACAGAAGGCTTGGAAAGCACCTTTTCCTCTATTATTGGCAAATAAATATTTGCTACTATATCAAGAGCATAGAAAAGAAGTCACAATGTTTAGAATGGAAAATAATAGAAGTTTAGTTGCATGGATGAATAGAAAGGACTGAATATTAGAGACATTATGCCAAAGAATGCAGATTTAGACAAACTTTACTTTTCAAGACATGGGGACCAAACCCTTAGACTCAAGATGGTGTTCAAGTGATGATCCCGAATAAGGTTTCATCCACAACACTAAAGAAAGAAGACTAAATGAGATGAATTAGGAAAGTGTTGCACTTGAGGCACCCATAAAGGTCAGAGGCAAGCTATACTTTTAGTTGAATGAACATACTTACTTCCTCCCAGGGACTCTCATCTTCTTCAGGGTCACACAAATAGGGCAAAGCCAAGGCTTCATTCATTCCAAATCTGTGTCTTCAACTAGTTTGCAAAAATAAATTTTCCAATAAAAATGTATCTTACTGGGGTGTTCCCAGCAGCTTCTTGTCACTTCAGTAATTTGATCTGATTTCAAGAAAACCATAATTCTTTGTCTTGCATTTTGTATACACCTTACTTTCCTTCTGATGGAACTAGAGCATGTTTTTAAACAGGCACCACTCTTCATATCAGGAGAGAAAACAATGTAAAAAGCAACACATCTTTAGGGAAAGTTTTTCTGTAGTTGTCTCAAATTAAGAATGTGTACCATATTTCTAGCCTAACTGCAGTGTTTATTAATATTTAGTCATTGAATTTTTTTCCACCTTTTGGATAGATGACAACTTCCTTTCGTATTGAAATCCACCTGAAGATAGCTTAAGATGTATCTGAAGCTAAATCTGGGATATAAGGGAGGTTCCTTGCAGACCACAACTAACTTATTTTATAAATGAACCAAACTGAAATTTCTTTGTCAAGTGTTGCTATATTGCAGATTCTGTAAATCTGGTTTTTTCCACAGACTCTCCAACCTTAGGGTGTGTAGGATTGGACATGTGATTCTAGTAATGGAGGCAATAATGCCATACAGATGAAATATGATCTCTATAATCTGTCTTATTTCTCTTCAACTTATATAATTAAGAGCTACATTAGTCCTAGTCACTGCATTTTGCTGGGAGCTCATGTTCAATTGGTTGCTCACCAGACCCGAAAGGCTTTCAGAGACAAAGGCTTTCCAAGAAACATTTGTGTCTGTGAGTGTGACCTACTTTCTGTGTTCCTAGATGCACAGTCTTGCATATGGCAGCATTAAAATGCATGATGTTTAAAATGAGTTCAGATTACTGAGTGATTCATAATTCTATATATATTATTTATCACTTGAGTCAATAATCATGTCATATGGAAACTTTATAAGAATTGATTTTATTATATGTTTCTAATCACCAATACACAAACTAAATAACACTGAATCCAGAACAGACAGCACTAAACTCATTAATTTGTTTATGATTTTTCATTTACAATTAGTTTTGGAGATAATATAATTATAAAGATTTTTTTCTAGTCTACATAACACAAATGTTTTACACTGATTTTTGCTGAATGTCAAATTTTAGTTAGAAAGTCACATAAGTGACATGCTTTTGACATTGCCACTCAGAGTTGTAATTGCCTAAAAAAGAAAGATCAGATTTGCTTTTATATGTGTATGAAAATTACTTCCATGCATTCACTGATTTAATTTGCTACCATACTTGCCATTATTGTTTTTGCCAAGGAGAGGCAGACCTATCAAGGTGAAAATCTTCTGGAGCTTGAAAAGTATCAATGGATGTGTGTGGAGTCTGAACAATTGTAATAATTCTTTTTAATTAGCCTCAGTCCTAAGCAACCACCCAGCCTATTACATGACATATCAGTTCTCAACTCACATCAATATATGATTTTAATATCATTCATGCTTTAAGATTTATTTGAAAATTATTAAAGAAAACATCATTCCAGATACCAGAACTGCAACATAATTAATTGATCCTTTTTAAACATATCTAGCTAGTAATTATGAAGTCTTAATATTCCTGTTCAATGTCTGCAGTAATATTTTTGAACACAAAATAGTTAAAAGTAAGGCATGATGCATAAAAACATTCTGTGTTCTCTTGAATTAAGAGGAAACCTTTTGATGTGCTTGAGAGGTTGATGTTTGTGTACTGTGTCCTTCAACTTAAAATAACACCGAAAGGGACAGAATGAAAAATGACAACAATTAAGGAGAAGCTGATCCTTCAAATTTGTTTTTTATGGATTTTCCTGCTCTGTGTTGCAAGTTCTATGATTTAAAATACAGAATAATTCCGACTATTGTTCACAGTTTTCTCTTCAAGGTTAATTAATTTTGAAATTAATAGAAGGAAAATCCATAGCAATTTATTTGCCTTTATACCCATCCTTTTATTAATTGTACTAAAAATGATTAAGTATGTAACTGTGCTTTTGCAGTTGCAGACAGACACATATGTGAAAAACTCCTGACTGTAGTGAAGGACCCCAGAAAAGTTGCTTTGTTTGCCTTTTTTTACTTCATAATAATTCTCAGTGGTGTTGCTCCTTGTGCTACTCAGAAGAATCAGGTGAAAGTTTTATTACTCCCTGTCATACCAAAGCTTAGGGAGATGTGACCAAACACAGTATGAACAGAGATACCAGCACTAATATGCACCCTCCAATGTCTTCAATATGATGTCGCTATAAGAAAACTTTCAGTGATCTGTGCCAGTTCATCAGTCCTCAGCAGTTGTTGGTGCCTGGGATTCTTCCTTTTCAGGTGCAATGCTTGTTTTATTTCTTGAGATTCTTGCTGGGCCCTTCTTCCATCCTGCCTGAATCCCTTTGGATGGTGGTGCTGCCCTTCATCACATTTACTGTTTTCCTAAATTTGAGGTTGAGGTCACTTGCAAACTTGGTGGAAGTGCACTCCATTATTACCTGCAGGCCACTGATAAAGCTGTTAAACCTGACAGGTCCCAGTGCAGAGTCCCATGGTATCCTCTTGTCACAGGCAGCCATGTAGAGTGCTCCCCACTGCTGCCCCTCCCTGACCCTGCCCATCCAACAAGATTTTTGCCATCTTCTTGTCCAGCCATCTGGGCTGTGATGGTCTAATTTGGCTAAAAGAAGTAATTAGATATGGCTTAGCTAGACAAGTGAAATGAGCCTGTCAAATGTCAAAAATACATCCCCTATACTACTAAGCAGAATTCCTTCTGATTAGCTCCCAGGCTAGTTTTGAACCGTGTGTTTTAAGCAACATGATTGATTTGTCTGATTTATCTTTACAAATGTCACTGAGCAGATGAAGTTTGGCAGTCCAGTATCAGTGTGTGTATTTATGATATTGGGTACTCATCAGGCCTTCACTAGCAAGAACTATTAGTTATAGGAACTGCCCATTTTTTCTTAGCTAAGAGGAAAAAAAAATCCTTTTTTTTCCCACAAAAACTTGGAAAATTTAGTTCAGACTTTGAAGTAGTCATAGCTTAATAGTGAAATAGTGATACAGTGTAGTGGCTCTCCCACAACATACATTCCAATGTATTTAACATTTTGTGCACATCTGATGCCACTGTATACACAAATTAAATAGGGAAACCAAAAAGTTGTTTGCAGCCGGCCAAACTGATCAGAATTCTTTCAGCTAAATGTATGTCACTGAAAATATGCTTTTAATATAGAATGGAAATGTTTTTAAAAGATTTAATTTTAACTAAAGTTTTCTAAGTGAAGACTGCTTTGAAAAGAAAACATGAAGCAGTTTGATACTTACATTAAATAATCTCATGTTTGGGTTTGTAATTAAGTCTTTTACGCAGGGGAAAAAAAGAGTACCAGAGTTTGAAAAGTGCTAAAATCAGTTTTGGGATTGATTTTAAGAGTAATAAAATATTTCAATATTTTTTCTTACTGTCACGTGCCAGTAGGAGTGCTGTAGGTGAATATGCTGCTGCTGATATGCCATAAACTAGTAACTATAAAAATAACACATAGGATAAATCTTGCAAATCTACCAAATTAACAAAAAAATAATTATTACTAGAGCTTGTTTTTTCATTTTAGCTAAGCAGAATTCACCTCAAGATTATATGTTTTGCACATTTCTGTTTCTATGAGATTTTTTTAAGGTTTAGTTTTACTTCCAAATCAGAATGAAACCCTTTTTTGAAGTACCACATTTTCAATTTGAATTAGAATGCCAAGAATTTAAAAGACCTGTCCTCAGTCTTACCAAAAGCTGTTTAATAGTATTAATATCTAGGAAAAGATGTGTTGGTGTCTGATGTCTCTGATGTCTTCATGATCTTGGTGAAGCAAGACAAGGATCCACAGAGAATCTTTGGGTTTTGTACTACTCTTTAAACTTCCCTAATTCAGTTGAGAAGTTGGACTGATATTGCACTGGGCTTGATGCTGAGCTGTTGTTTGGACACCTTTTCCCATTTGTATCAGGTCCATTCACCCTAGCTGAAAATATCCTTCCCTACCCACTGCTCCCATAAAAAAAGGTAATCAAAATTTTAAAGTTTGTTACTGCAATGACAAATTCTGTTGTTGTTTTGGCTCATGGTCTTGACAGGAAATAACCATTTTTCCTGACCTGCTTAAGTTATTTGTGTAGTTTCCACACTTGTATAATGCTCAGCCTTGTTTAATAATGCCTGTCTGATCATCTCTATTGCTATGAAGACTTTAAAAGCAGAAAGAAAACGTGCTTGTCAAATGCTTTATCCCTACCAAAATTCTATGGTTGTCATGGTAACTATGGAAAGGAAGAAAAAAAAGAAAAGCAGATTTTGATTTTCTTAAAAGATAGTATTTCATGGTTGTTAGAAATAAAATTATGAGAAAATACAGCCATTTCTTCATTTCTTTATAAGGCAGGATACAAAGAATTGCTCTTAATTTTTACAAATAAAAAAAAATCATGCTTTATGTTCATTAGAAATGACATCAAATCTTCTTTTTCATTTCAGTCCTTCTAGCCAAAGGCATTCCTGACAAAATAACAAAACTCAATTCAACCTGTGTGTTTTAACAGCAGAAAACCCTTTTAAGAAAACTATAGTTTTTGACAGCTCTTTCATTATGTTTTCCTACCTTCCTGTAGTGGTTTGGTCCAAAATACTCATTACTGTTTATCTGCTGTGAGATAAGAGTTAGGAGAAATGCAAAACAGGCACCAAACTTGAAAGAATATAAAGAAGTTTATTAACAGACCTAAAAGAAGAAAAAAAAAAAATACCACCTTCAGAACTCTCCTCCTCCCCCCACCTTCCTCCCTTCTCCCACTGACGATGTGAAAAGACAACCCTTAAGATGTTCAGTCTGTTTACCACTTCCATAATAACCTTGTTCAGTCCATTTAGAAAGAGAAGTCTCTTCTTGCTCATGCTATGAAAACATTATCACAACGAGACAGCCGCCCACTTCCAAATATCGTTCAGTCCATTTAGGAAGAGGAGTCTCTCTGCCTGCGTGTGAGTCCTTTCCCCCGACTTGCAGCTTTTCCCGCAACTGCCTTCGAGGGTCCACTCTTGAAGTTTTTTGGGGTACAATTTTAAGGTTGAGCCGTTCAGAAACAAAAACAGAGGCCCTTCTCCTTCCCTGGGAGCAAAGGGTCTTCATCATCTTCATCTTTAGGACTATCTCTGGGAGCATCTCTACGGACTGAGGTTTTCTCCTTTCCCGTTTGGAGCAAAAGTCCTCATCTGGTTCATCTCTCCCTGTCCAAACTTCTCATGAAATTACAGCTGCGTCAGCATCTGCCTATCTCAGCACAGGTGCTTTTGCTCACAAGTTGAACACTCCACCCCCCATATCTTCATGAAATTACAACAGGATACTCTGATATATCATAGCTTCACAACAGAATTTCAGCTTTAAGCATCTCCTCTCTCTCTTCCCTCAGGTTTTCAGCTCTTCACAGCAATAAAAGGGTTAATCTCACCTCGGCCTTGCAGCTTTGCAGCTGGAATGTTGAATTTTTTCTTATCGCAGTGGAGAGGGGGGAGAGCCGAGCCGCTCCGGCTGCCCACGGCAAGGCAGTGGGGGGGGTTCCACAGCTGGAATAGGTCCATGGCTTCAGGATGGCCGTGGCCCGGCCCGGCCTGGCCCAGGCAGGGCCTGGCCGGGCCGGCTGGCCCCCACACGGGGCCTGCAGCCACTTGTCCCAGCGCCGGAAACGAGAGAGAGCTTGGAGGGGGAGTTTGCCTATTCTTAAATGTGGATCACAGAGGTGATCACAACTTTAAGTGGCTTAGAGAATTGTCCATATTCAAACTGGCCAGCTGATAGGTTCTATCAGTTCCCAGAGGAAACTGTAAGCACCCCTTAGCAAGGACGTCCCTTCCGGGACTATGCTTGCTAACCTATGACACTTCCTTATCACCTCACCATCAAAAAGGTGATAGTGTGCACCCTCTTAAAATAAAATGTAATGACTTTGAGTAAGCTAGATCCTTTCCTGGTGAGAAATTACATTGTGTTAAAGGGCTGCATGACAATTTAGGAGCCTTAAACGATTCTAAAAGCCTATGGATTTTACTGAAGATTTTTTTTTCAGAATTGAGTAAATTAGCCCACATTTTCTAATTTACCTTGTTAGTTTAAAATAAACCTAGTCAATGGGAAACTGAGTGGCAGAATCAGATTATAAAAGAAAAAGTTTGCTTCCCTTCAATCTGAGGGAAGCTTTTTATTTTAAAGTATTCAGTTTGGAGTAGTCCATTTATTTTTACTTTCAGACATACAGTTTCTTTCTATGTTGCCTAAGTCTTTCCATCTCAAAAAAAAATTATTGGAAATGGACAGATGAAAAATCTATGCTAAATAAAAATACCATTTTGTCACTGTTGAAGAAAGGCTTCAAGAGTCACACTCAGAGTATTTAGAATATACTTCCATTTTGACATAAATGAAACTGTAGGGAAAGTGTCCTAAATACATAGAAAGGTGAGCTGTAATTGTCTGTACGGCCCTTAGTTTCCAGGAGAAACATCTACCAGTGTAACACAAAACTGTTTGTGAGTTCTGAATGAGTCACATGTCTACTTTAACAGATATTGGGGCAGTGTTTTCACGCCAATTTGCTGCACCAAACTGGAGATATTTAATTAGTTCTTCTTTACATGTTGCTCCCCACTGAACTCCAGAGGATTCAGTCCGTATGTGACAATGGTATACACTGCTGTGACTGAATCTGAGAAGTGAGCCAGTTGCCTGGAATACAGTATTTCTGCAATTCTTGTGATATATTTGCGTAAAGATTTGAATGAATGATTCAGCTCTTTCAAAATTAAGATATATATATTTCCACTAGAAGATGACACCTTCATCTTCATGTTTTTTATGCACCACCTGAGGGAGAAATCCTGTGGAAAATGTGAGTGAGATTTGATTGCACAGCTAAATACGTTAGCATGATGATCATGAGAATTGTCACGATCATTTTGATTTTTGCAATTTTGGTTTTTGTAATTCCTAGTTTGGAATGCTTGAATTTATGATTTTAATACCATTGGGTTTAGATGGAGCTTTATGGCTCCATAATATATTAATATCTAAAATTTCTTTGCTTAGTAGTTGTCCTGTCTCTTCAATAAATACTTTTAAGTAGAAGTTATAAGACATGGATGTAAAATGAACTACATGACAACATAAGAGTCATGTTATAAAGGAGCCTTCTGCAGAAAACCTTGAATCTAATAATCCCCATCTGATCTGGTTTGAATGAAACAGTGGGATAAACAAAAGCATGTCTGTAAATAAGGATTTTGATTTTGAAAGACCAAACTTTAAGTAATTGTGAGAACTGATTAGAGACAATGGCTGGATTGAGATTTTAAGGACTTTAATATAGAAAAGCCATGCACATTAACTCAAAAGAGCAAACTGTATCTGGAATTTGCAGGCTAAGCGAAGAAGAAAATGTTGGACACAATATCCCAGGACTCATAGAGTTAAAATACCTTCAGACTTGTAGTGGATATAAAAATAGGAATTTTTAAAAAGAAAAAAGGATTGTTTTTATTTGGTGATAGAAAGCGCAGGGGTAAAGATAAAGCCTTGCAAAAGATATTTAATACTTTAAACCGTATATTTAACCAGAAGTATAAAAAGAAAAGACAAAGTAAACCCCATGATAGAAAGCAGAGGTAGTACTGAAATGTAAGATTTTGTTAGTGTAGCTCTTGACTAACATGCCTGTTGTGCTTCAATTTTCAGTATCACTAATGAATCAGAACACCAGCGGCTGGGTCCCAGCCTTCCTGCGGGCCAGCCATGTGGCCATGAGTTACATGCTGCAGGGCCTCCTCTTGCCACATAATCTGGCATGAATAAAACATAGCATAGGTAAGAATCCCTGTGCAGAAAACCCACTGAAAAATGATAGAGTAATCTGCAAATCTGTTTAAAACTTCTGTATCAAAGGAAGAATCTGCAGAAATGAAAGAAAAATGTGATTTTCCACTATTTCCTGTAATCTTTACATTTGTTGATATATATCTTTGAATCAGTACTGATTTTACCAGTTTAGACATATCATAGTATTTATCAACAAGAAATGGATTTTAAGTAAAGCATAGGTATTTTAGAATTCCATCTTGCCATACTTTAGAAAAAGCTTGCAAATTAAATTAGTTGGATTTTCAACCAGGTAATTTAAACCAGGCATGTTCAAGAATGACTAATATTCTATACATTTATTCTTAAATTGTTATTTTGATGGAGGACAATATCCCGGTGCACAGTTTTTTCTGTACAGAGCAGAAAAAGTTTCCTCCTCTGTGGAGGACTTCTGTGTGGAGCTTACTAGGCAAATATAGTTTGCCTTAGCTCACTGAGAATACATAAAAGATTCACATATGTTGTGTTAGAAGAAAAATTAGGGGCTGAAATCACTGTGTAACACATTTAAAGACCACATCACAGAGACACCATCTGCACTTCACTAAGTGCATGTTCCAGCTACAGCCCAGATTTGTCCCCAGAACTACTAACATGAGGAAGCTTAATTCAGTTTTCCTTGGTCCTTTGTCTTTAGTTTTGCTGAAAAGATGAATTAATATTCACATTAATATTCTCACAACCATGAGAAAACACCATTCTCACAAATGTTATTAGGTAAGATCTTGTTGTCTGAATAAAATATTGCTGCTAATGGATGTATTGTTTCACATAAAGCAATTTAAAAAATATATCCTGTGCTTTGTAGCCACTTCTTGTCATTGCCAGCATTACCCTTGATCTGATGGTTCATGTGCTGGATAGTTTAAAACCAGCTATACCAACTCTAAATTTTTAAGAACCTTAGAAGTATCATTTTGCAGATTATTCAGAAGCATTCAGTAATATTTCTGATTTTTACTTCTTCACATTACAGGATCTTTCCACTTAGATCAAGGAACCTAGTAAACATTAGATGATCAGAATTACCAGGGGACTTACATCTAATGCTCTTAGAAGTCTCTGTGTATTGAGAAGCAGGGTATATTATCCCAGGTGAGATTTATCCCCAGTAAAAGATAATGAATTTAATATGAGCTGACTGTATGCAGAAATAGTTTTAGAGAATATCATGGAAGCTGGAAAAAAAGCTAGGGCTTTAATGTGTGTCACAAAGTACTTCTGTGTGTCCTAGAGATTCTTTGTTGCATGTTTTTCCTACACTGTAGAAAAGCTATTTTCTCTCCTCTCTTATTTCTAAAACTCCAATCCCTGCATGAACCAAGAAGGAAATGTTTCTTTTGTTCACTCCAAGAGGCTGTAGTTATTCTTCTCAAATAGGACCAGGATTTTACCTCAAATATTTATGAAAAACTGTGGACATCAAGGCCTATTGAATTTCATGAAAAGTTAGAAGCTAAAAAACTTTCTTAAAGATTATTTGCCTTGGGTGCCCTCTCTGGTAGGACCAGTATCATTTGTCACATAGCTAAAGATAAACCATTATTTTCCCCATACAAATACTCTTGGCAATTGTTCTTGATCAAAAAATACTTAAAGCACTAGGCATTTATCAACTCTAGTATTCCATACTTCTGTTTCCTTTTTACTACGTATTCTGAAGAAAACAGTTGTGTCCTGAAGAAAACACTTGGATCCATCTTTGAATTAAACTAATGAAAACAAAAAATGCTTATATATATATATATATATCATGTAAGTATGAATACACATTTAGTACTTGAATACAAATGTGTGTTTGTATATGCATTTTAGCCTGGAAGAGAATGTATTTATTTCCAAACCAGAAAAAAAAAAAAAGAATGTTTTACCATATGGATGTTTGTAAGATTATGCTCATTCTGAAGATATGTATTTGTAGAATTGCCATCTTTTTTCCAGCAGTCAATTTTCTATTATGTAATCTTCAAATGTTTTGCAGCATCCTAATTAGAAAGTCTTCTCACTCCTTCTCTCACCCAGCAATTTTCTTTTTTCTGTTTTCTTTTTTTTTCTTTTAATAATCTAGCTAAGAAAATTAGTGTCTATTTGGAGGGATAAATCAAGAACAGCAACAGCAACAGATTTATGATGATGACTGTCTTAGAAACACATGCCTCGTTAAAAAATTAATTTTTGTTACATTAAAAAAAAAAAAGAAAACAATCTGTGGAACAGTCAGAGACTACAAACTTAGAGTCAGGCTTCTCTCCTGCTGAATTTTGTGATGTGACCTTGGCCAATTCTTGTAACTGTCCTGTGCTTCGTTTCCACATCTTCACAATGAAAACAACAGTTCTTCCTATTCCACAGATGCTGTGTGAAGTGATGATATACAATGTGAAAATCTATCCAAAGAAGAGTGATACTCATTTACTTACCTGTTTAATACATATGCCTAATTTTTCAGCTGTTCATTTCTGGTTTTCTTCATGGTCAGTGGAAATAAAGAACTAATTGCAGGGCACAACTCATCTCATCCTAAAGGCAATGTTGAAAATAAATGAGCTAAACAATATGCCTGTTCCTCTCCACTGATTGCCAAGGAAGTCTCAGGTGTAGATGTTCAAATAGCTGTATTTATTATTTATTTTATATTATATATATTAAAAAATATATTTTATATATTTTATATATATTTTATATATAATAATTTATTATTCAAATAGATGTTCAAACTGCAGGTATTTACTCAGTGAAAGAACTCCAAGTTTCTTATAATAAGGAAGTTCTATTGAAGTCATGCATATACTTGTAGACTAAATCACTGCCTATCACAGAATGAGAGAAAAACAGTCTGAAAGAGACTTCAGAAGGTCATCAACTCTATGCTTTTGCCCCCAGGCAAAATCAGCTGTACCTGCCAACTCTGATAGATGCTTACCTAACCTGTCCTTAGAGATTTCCATGCAGATAAATCGTGGGCAGTTACTCAGGCAAAGATACACCATCTTCTGAGTGTAAGTTAAGTGCCCATTACTAAAGTATTTACCTCTACAAGTCGTATGTTGTAAACATACATAAGATAGACATTTAAATGTTTCAGTATTTTGCTCTGCTTATAATGGTGAGGGAGGCAGTGTGGCTTTCCATGCACACCTTGAAAATTCAAACCCAGCTGCCACCTGTAGTCTTGAGAAAATCTATTTAAGATGTTATATTTTTTATCAGAAAAAGAATTGTAGATTATATTTTCCAGCCAGGAGTTCTACTCCTTTTATGCATACCTCCTTAATTTCTGAAAAACAGACGTGTCTGCAAATGTCTTTCTGAGAAGTACTTTCTTTTATAAATACCCCCAGTGAAGTCATGCTTGTACTTGTAGACTAAATCACTGCCTATCACAGAATGAGAGAAAAACAGTCTGAAAGAGACCTCAGGAGGTCATCTACTCTATGCTTTTGCCTGCGGGCAAAATCAACTGTACCTGTCAACTCTGATAGATGCTTACCTAACCTGTCCTTAGAGATTTCCAATGACTGAAACTCTAAAAGCTCTTCAGGCAATCTGTTTGAGTGTGTCATGATCCATGTCATTAGAAAGTTTTATATAATATCTATCTTAAATCTTCCAACCTGTAATTCAAACCTATTAATTTAGTTTCCATTCTCCCTAGGCATGGAGAACTGATTGTTTTGTTCTTCATTCCAGAGGCATTTTACATTCTTGCAGATCATAACAATGCCATCCTCTTTTATCTTTTTTTTTTCCTGAAGCATTAATAGTAGTACACTTTTTCAGTTCCTCCGCCCTGGTTTTTGGTTTTGGGTTTTTTTGAAAAAAACATTTGTACATGTTTTAAATAGGAGGTATAAGGGCATCCTTCCAATGTTAGTGTGTATCTGGTGTAGGTCCCAAGGTTTTGGTAGCAGGAAGGGAGATGCAAGGGTGGCCTCCACGAGGAGATCAGGGGCTGCTCCGTGCTGGACACAGCTGTTTCCAGCTGCATCTGTAACAGACCAACCAGAGGACAGTGCTGGACCCATCAGCCAAGCTGGTGGTGCCCTTGGCAAAGCATATTTAATGAAGAGCAAAACACCACTCAGTGGTGAAGAGTGAGGAAAAAAAAAAAAAAAGCATAAGAAATAATCCTGCAAACACCAAGGTCAGAGAAATAGGAGGGGAAACAGGTACTCCAGGTACTGGAGCACATTCCCTTGTGGCCTGTGTAACCATGTTGGGGCATATAGTCACACTGCACCCCATGGAAGACCCAGTGTTGGAGCAGGTTTTATCCTGAAGGACTGCAGCCCATGGAGAGGAGCCATCCTCAACAAGGGAAAAGTGTGAAGAGGAAGAAGCAGCAGACAGGAACCATTATGCACTGATCACAGTCTCCATCTCCATTCCCCATATTCCCTACAAAACTTGATGAGGGAGGAGGTCAAGGGGTTGGGAATGAGGGAACAAAGTTGAATCTGGGGAAAAAGAGTGACTAGGAGGAAGGTGTTTTACTTTTTGTATCTCAGCATCTGGTTAAACTTTTAATTGTTGAGGAATTAAATTAATTTTCCCCAAATGGAGTTTGTTTTGCATGTGACACTAACTGGTAAGTGATCTCCTTGTCTTTATCTCCACCCATGAGTGTTTTTAGCTTATTTACCCCCCTGTGCCCTGCTCGATTAAGGAATGGGAGTGAGAGGACCTCAGGGTGGGTGTCTGGCAGCTACCCAAGGTTAACTCCCCACATTCCCACTACAGGATAGTCTTTTACATTAAACATTTTTCGTGCTTTATATTTAATGTAAAAAATGGAAGTCAAATAAGTCCTTTCCTATCCTATCTTTCTATCTCAACTCCATATTGAAAAAAAATTACAAAATAGAAATCAACAATTGGACTTTCCTATGCAGAACTCAAAAATTTAAACCAACCATCTGAAACTCTAAAACTTCAGATCATCAATGATTTCACCTGCAAGAAGCTAACCAAAAAATGTTACTTATTTTACTTTAGAAAAATCAGTCATTTGTAAAAACTAGGTTAAAAATCCAGTCCACTCTCCTGATGGTTATATTTCTGCTTAATTATGTTAATTCAGAAATGTCAATTAACCAAGATGTCCTTTCAGCCATCCATTTAGGAAGAAAATATAAATGTTCAAAACAGTGGGAGTTATATATTTTTACTTTATTGCTTTAATTATCTTAGAAAGAAATTACAAAATTTTAAAGTCAGAAAGAATTTTGCTTATAATTATAATGATATTGTAGTTTTTTTAAAAAGTAGTCAGCCTTCAGTCACATCTTTCAATATAACTTCAGAGTCTAAAATGATGCTTTAAATCTGAAGTTCATTTTAAGCATTTTATCTTCAAAGTATATTGAGATTCCATAAAAGAAATAGGGAATCAGGCGACAAATAAGGAAATTGCCTCATCATTCATCCTTCATAATTAGCATGGTTGGGTTTTATGAATTAATATGTGCATTCATGGGTTCCTGGCTCTCCTTACTTCAGCGTGATAGTATTGAGAAAGGTGGCAGATTTATAGAGGGAAAAAAAATTTGTAACACAGTTTCTTTCTTGTAAGTTATTTATGGCAAGATGGTTAATATGAAGAGCTATGAAGTGCAATTTATATGGGTTTATTGGTTAAAGTAAAATTATAGCACAAGGGACAGTAGAGTAAGACATTTTCTTGAGAAACAGATGATGAACAAGATCTGTGACATAATTTCTGTTTCAGTCTCATCATCAATCTATTGAAATATGTTACAAAAATTCACAGAAGGGCCAGGCTTCTCTGTTAGTTTTCTGGTGGTGTTACGGTCACCACTTCATAGAACCATGGAATGGTTTGTTTGGAAGGGACCTTTAAAGGTCAGCTAGACTAACCCCCCACCATGTGCAGGGGCACCATCCACTACACCAGTTTGCTCAAAGCCTCATTGACTCTGGCCTTGAACATTTCCAAGGATGGGGCGGGCACCCACAACTCCCCAGGAAACTCATTCTAATTTCTTACCACCAACTTTTTCCCTTGTGTCCAATCTAAACCTACCCTGTTTCAGTCTAAAACTGTTGCCCCATCTCGTGTCTCCACAACTCTTCGCTGACCCTGGTGCCTGCAGGGCTGCTTCTGTCACATGTTCCCACTCCCATCTCCTGGCTGCTGTTGCAGCTTCTTAGATATGTTATCCCAGATATGCTTCCACTGTCAGTGATGGACTTGGCCTTAGGCAGTGGCAGGTCCATCTTGGAGATGGCTGGCTTTGGCTCTCTCAGACATGGGCAAAGCTTCTGGCATCTTCTCACAGAAGTCACCTCTGCTTCCCCATGCTACCAAATCTTGCCAAGCCAAACCAATACACAACTGCTCTTCAATTTTTCATCCAACAGTATCCCCAAGTCCTCTGCAGGGATGCTCTCAATCCTATCATCACCCAGTCTATGCTGGTGATTGCCCTGACCCAGGTGCAGGACCTTGCACTTGGCCTTGTTGAATTTCCTGAGGTTCATGCAGACCCACCTGTCAAGGTCCCTCTGGATGGTATCCCTTCCCTCCAGCATACCAACTACACAACTCAGCTTGGTGTCATCCACTACTTGATGGAAACATTTGGTACAGAATGATGGAGTCACAAAATGGGTCAGGTTGAAAGGGACTACTGTGAGTCGTGGTCCAGCATCCCTGCTCCAGCAGGGTCATCCCAGAGCACATTGCACAGAATTCCATCCAGATTGCTCTTGAATATCTCCTGTAAAGGAGACTCCACATCCTCTCTGGGCAACCTGTTCCAGTGCTTGGTCACCCACACAGTAAAGATGCTCTTCCTCACATTCTGGTGGAACTTCCTGTGATTCAGTTTCTGCCTCTTGTCCTGTTGCTCGGTATCACCGAGAAGAGTCTGGCTCTAAGCTCTTGACACCCTCCCTTTAAATACTTCTGTATAGTGATGAGGTTCTTTTTCAGTTGTCTCTTCTTGAGGCTGAACAAGTCCAACTCTCTCAGCCTTTCCTCGTAAGAGGCTCCAATCATCTTTGTTGCCCTCCATTGGACCCACTCCAGGAGCTCCACGTCTCTCTTGTTCTGAGAAGCCCAGAACTGGACACTGCACTCCTGATGTGGCCTCACCAGGGCTGAACAGAGGGGCAGGATCACCTCCCTCGACCTGCTGGCAATGCTCTTCCTAATGCCCCCCAGGATCCCATCGGCCTTCCTGGCCACAGAGACACACTGATGGCTCATGGACAGCTTATTGTCCACCAGGACCTCCAGGTCCTTCTCCACAGAGCTGCTTTCCAGCAGATCAGCCCCCACCCTGTACTGGTGCAGAGGGTTGCTCTTCCCCAGGTGCAGGGAAAAATACTGAATTTGCCTTTGCTATATTTCAGACTGTTCTTTGCCTTGACTGAACCTGCTAGAACCTGGATTTTTTTCCATTAGACTGCAGATGCAGTCTGAGAAGTTCTGTACACTGAAGTGGAGGTTTAGGCTTGAAATGAGTGCATATAAGGTTTTGGTATTGGTTTCAAGGCCTCTTTTGGTTTGCTGCAACACTGTGTAACTTTTGCCTGACAGAAGAGTATCAAAGAGCATGATATTAAAGTGCAATGTATGTTAAATTATATAACAAATAATAGTGAAATTCTTAATGAAAGCTTTATGGCCAGATTTTTGTTTTTATCACAGAATAAAAAGCTTTGCTGTTTTGGAATCATTCCAGTCAATCAAAATACTCTCTGAGAGAATTCATTCTGCAACAAATTATGCCTTCATCCTATGTTACTTTAGAAAGCTGTTTTTTACTCAAGCACATATGTCATGGTTCTCTGGTATGTTCTGATCTAACAGCACTTTCACAGGCTCCACTGGGACTCCACTAACTTCACTATTTCAAGTCCATAAAGAAGATTTAGACCAGATCCTATAAATTCGAGTGTTGTACAAATATAATGGTTGTCTGATGGCTACCATTCCAATTCTCTTCATACAGTGTAACTTAGTAATATGATCTCAGCCAAGGGTAATGTTTTTATGCGGATAGAATCTCCGCCTGGGAGTTAGTAACCTCATGCTCTGTTCCCAGATATGTTTCAGATTTACTGTGCAGCCATAATTAGATGTGATGTTCTGTCTGTGCTTTGGATTGCTGTTTGCACAAGGACAATAATACTTCCTTACCCTGAACAACCCTTCTGAGAAATATGTGTAAAAACTATTAATCTGTTGATTACTTACCTTACATACTACCTAAGTGTAAAGGATAGCATCACCATTGCAGCCATCTATTACATTAAGACTCCATGACTTTTTATCTGGCTTTTGTAGTATTTAGGGCTGCTCATGGATTTTCCTTTTGGAAGAACTCAGTATCTTCCAATGGAAACAAAATTTTATGTTACAGCTCTCATAGCTGCAACATGAGATTGAAACCAATGTTGGAATTAAAGTTTTTACTTTTTGTACCCCAAGTTTTCTGGTCTGATAATTCATATCCATCAGTGCTTTCTGCACATCAAGTGAAATTTCCAATCAAACTGAAAAGTTTTTGATGTGGTGTGCTCCTTTATTCTCTTGTTGTAGCCAACATCTGTAATGCTGTATTTGCCCACTCCTTTACTTACCAAATGTCTGCCCTTCCCACATTGTCCTCCCTTCCCCGCCCCTAGTCCTGGCCTCTCCCTCAGGTTATTCCTATTGGTTCCAGTACCCCAGCTCCGCCCATATATCCCCCCTGTGCCCTGAGACCATTAGTCCATGTGCTCTCTCTGCCCTCCTGTCCCCATATAAAACCCCAGGCTCCCAGACTACGTGGTCTCTCTGCTTCTGGGAAGAGGTGTGTTGTCATGTGAGTAAAGTTCCTCTGAGGTCCCCATGCAGACACCCTTCTCACCTCCTTTATCACCACCATGTTGTGGAGCCGACAGCTAGCAGGAGCACGGGGCTGTCCAGAAGGACTATGGAAAGTGGAACAGCCGCTCTCCCCAAAGCAGCCCCGCAGTGCTCCCCAGGAAGGTTTGCGGCTGGCTTGCTAAACCAACGCAGGAAACCACGCACCACAACAAACATCTAGCTTCCTACCTTTAAATACTTCAACATAAAATAGCCATGTAAGAATTGCCTAAAATAGTTGTGCTTCTGTTCTGTAGGTTTTGTTGCGGGTACAGTGATAATTGGTCTTTTCATGTTTCCTTCAGAGCACTTCACCACATGCTATTTCCAGCTATTTCATGCTGTATTTTATATTCCTTTCCAGCCAGGTTAATAGATTTACTCATAATAATCTTTTAAACCTGCACATAGTGTCTATATTTGGAATTTACATTATTCCTTTTGTCAATCTTTCCTCAAACATACATTGTGAAAAGAAGCTGCATATCAGAGTTAAAAATTCAAGCACTTTCTGACCTACCTTTGCATACATTTATGATGCTTTTCACTTCCTTCCTTTAGCATTAGTATCCCTACTGTTTTTCCTGTTGTGTACATAATTACTTGTTCTGTTGTTGAAATGCACATTAAAACTCAGCATTTGTAGTGACATTTAAGATTTTGCAAAGTTTTCCTATTCTGCAAATACAGAATAACAGCATTGTTTCTGCCACAATGCTTTGGAGTAAAGCCAGTCTTTTGGATGGTGATCACTGACATTTTATTTTACAGTTCAGACAACTACAATTCCTACACTAGCACACCAGAGCCCAGAAGTAACTTATAAATATGGATTGATGCTACCCAGTATGGTTTTTTTCATTACTTTTGCTATTTAAGAGGTATGATATGCACTTAATAGTTTAATTAAATTACATGGTTCACATTTTTGGGTACCTTTTGTCCTTTGTTCCAATAAGAAAAAACATTTAGATTCTCTGAGCTATTAAATGGATTTCATCCTTCATGTACAGAGAAGGAGCACTTCTAATGCACACATGTGCCACAAATCCTACCTCTCTTGCAGTTAGTGAACTTTAGGAAGACACCAGAATGGGAGCAGAGGTGCCCAGAGGCAGACTTTCAGACAGTCTGTATATACCACATGTAGAAAAACAACCCTCAGTCTCTCCTTTGAGGGATGTGGCTGGCCTTGGACACTCAGAGCCTGCAGGAAGGCCAGGAAGCTGTCTTACCTGGTGAATCTACCCAGACTTTTGGGGCTACTATGGATATGTACAAGAAAAGCTGTAACAACTTGAGGGAGATGGATTACTGAGGTAATATCCCCTGTAAAGATTTTTTTCTCTTGCCTTTAACCCTCAAAGTTAAATGCCTCTAGCCTTCAACATTCAGCCTTCAACTCATAATTCAGTCAGAGCCAGAAGCTGTGAACACAAAAGGATGAGATATATTTTTTTAAAGATTTTTTAACAGATACGAAATTAGGTAAAGCACAGTTGTCATGTACTTCATAGGATAAATGGGGCAAATGCTGCAACGGCATAGGCAATGCAGACTATTAGAAATGAAGTGCTGTTCCTGCATTGCTGTATATGGTTCTTTATGGTTCAAGTGGAGGAATAAGGGAAGCAGCAAGAGCTGGAAGTTTTTGCATTTAGTGGATCAGAGACATTCTGGAAAAGGAAACAAATTCTATTAGTGGAGTGAGTACATTTTATTTGAGCAAAAGTTTGGTCATCCTATTCCAGTTGTTCTGAGTGCTGGAAATATACTCCTGTGTGCTGATCAAGGTTTATCCAAAGGTCAGGCTGAATTCTTAAAAGAAATGCTGAATCTATTTGCTATCAAATTATCTGTTCAAAGGGCTTGGGACCATATCTCATGCAGTTACTATTAAAATATGGCCTCAAAACTGAATGAAGTAATGTTCAGTGTTGTGTCTGAAACTACTACAAAAAGAAAACCACTGTAATAATGGAGGAAAGAATAATCTATCATATATTCTTCGATATGAATGTCATATATTCTCCTTTGCTGTAAAGTGGCTTCTGAGATACTGTATTGTCTTCTGCATTTCATTAGGGTACTTTTACAGCAGTCTCTGAAATTCACCTTGAGCTAGTCCTGACAGGGAGTTCTGACCTTTTGATGGATATAGTTTTGCCTGTAAAATAAGCTGATGGTTAACCTTATTCCCAGTAGGCAAGTGTCCATAGGGCAACGCCCAGCAGTGCTGAGCAAATCTGGGCCAAATCCTCAGCTGGTGCAAATCATCGTGGGTTCACCAAGTCACTATGCATCAGCTGAAATTTACCCTCAGTAAAGGCAATAATGAAATTCATATTGCTACCAGTGAAACCAGGATTTTATACTTCAGATTCAGCTAATATCTAGTCAAGATTGTAATACTTTTATGAAATAAATTTTTAATTTAAATATGGTAATAATATGCCACTTAGAGCAGATTAGGTGCTTCTGTTTGGAATTCTCCTCTAGCTCTACTGTATAACAACAGGGCTTTTGTGCAGAGAGCTTTGCATTCTCCCATGAAGCAAATGCCGTGTATGGCTTAGGCTCAAACCTAATAAAATAGAAGGTCTTGAACCCTTCTCCCCTTATAACAGTTAATGGTGGGGAGGCATGAATTTAGAGTGCCTGGTTGAAATCACATAAAAAACACATCTTCCAGTGACTGTCTGGCATCACATCTCTCTGGTTCCTTGGCTGTGATGCATCAGTTGAAAAATCAGAAAAAGCCTTGGTGCTGCACTTCCTCCTGCATTAGCCAACTGCTAATGTCCTGGCAGGGGAACAGGACATGGGGTAAACTCTCTTCTCTCTCTTCTTCTCCCCTGTCAGTGGTAACATTGATTTTGGGGTTTAAGTCTTCTTATGTAATCAAAGTAAATGTAGTCTCTTCTCCAATATTTATTTTTAATTACACGTTATCTCTTTGTCTACTGTTGAGCCACTTCTCCAAACTGTGTAAAGAATTTGTATGTAAATACTTTAACATAAAAAACGTGAAAAGTGGCATGGTGTTGAAGTGCTTGACATTTAATGCTTTCTTCTGTATTCCTGTTTATCTCTTTTTTGCTTTCCATAACAAACAGTTCCTTTTCCCTCCAAATGTCATTCTGACAAATGTCTTGAGTTGTGACCTTTATGAGTTAGACAAACTGAGCAACCAGAAATACATATCCAATTACAGTAACTTTCAGATGTATGCACATACAAAGCATGATGCAGCTGTAGACCACTTACAATGAAGTTTTATGATTTCTGTGTATTAACAGATCATATTGGATCATATGTGGTGTGCATTAAGATAGCAGTTCTCACTTCTGTGAGATCACTGCCCAGATGAAGTACAGTCTCAGAAGATGTAATTGCCAAATTTCTATCTTTTCAGGAAGGTTCAGTTCCTAAGTGTACCTCTTGCCTGCCTTACCTTTATGTAACAAATAAGCAGTCATACTTGAGACAACCATTACAAGAGCCAACTAACCCACACCTAAGTGGGTATGAATAGCAAAATAGGTTTGTAAGTACAAAGTATCTCATGGGTTTTCAAAATAGGTCTATGGGTTCTTCAAGGATATCCCTAGTGAGGAATTAATACTCTTCCACAGTGTAAAATGTTGAAGGCTCATCAAAATTATTCACTGTAGCCCACATATGTGCAGGTGATGCATTCGTCTACTTAGAATTAAGGATGCCATAAAATGCTGGACAGTTTTGCATGAATAGCTTAAAGTAGTAATGCATAGACTGAATTTTATCATCATAAATATGTTTGAAAATATGTAAGTTACACTGAAAATAAATTCAGCTTAATTAATATTTCTTCCCTGATTTGAATAATTCCAGAGACTCAAGACAGTTCCACAATAATTATGACCAGTTTTCAATTAAAGACAAAACTTGGAAGCTTTTGCAGGAAAAAAAAATGAAACAAGCTAATGAAATTAATTTTATAAAATATTTCCATTTTCTTCCATACAATTTCTCTGAATGATTTGCAGTAGAACAGTTCCTAATTTCTTTCCATCACTGAGAAATATTTTTTTATCTTTATTGATTTTTCTTTTGTTGTTGTTGTTGCCACTGGATTTAATTTAAAATATTCTGTGGGATTAGGCATTTTTCTTGTTGAAAAATCAGTGAGGATAATTTACTCTTTATAAAATTTCTAATATTAAGGATATTTTGAAATATTATGGAGCAGGAAAAAGGAACAAAAAGATGAAAGAGATGAGTAATTAACATAGATTTCAATGAACTGACAGCAATAAAATGAAGATTGATGGCATAAATGTTCCAAAATTAGATTGCTTTGTTGTGACTAAGAAAGAAAACATAAATTTTAGCTAAGACCAAAAAAACCGAGATTTGTTTAAAAGAATGAAATCGCAAATAAAAATAAAAATAGAAAATCACTTGTCTTTATGGGGTTTTTTTCTTTCTAGCTATAAAATAGATCTAATAAAATCAATTTCCCTCTGTAAAATTTTCTACTTCAGTGAGATTAATGATCTCTTTCTGTGAGAAAAAAACAGAACTAACAAATTTTTTAAGGAAAACATATTTTCTTTAAAAATGTTTTTTAAAATATTCTACATCAAAGTTACGAAGGGAAACAATCTCTTCCAAAAAAATATAAAATCAACTCACAACTAATTATAATTAAGAATTAAAAATAGTGTTCACAGGATTATTACACAGCACTGCAGATAAATTACATGTAAATACCTGGTATTCATGCAACTGCTGATGTAAGAAGTGCAGGAAGTTTGTGATGTTCATTCTTAGGAGTCAGTTTGTCAGATTTTCTTCTGAGGTACTGCATTGGAAAGTAAAGATTCCACTTTCTTAATAATTTCTGATCATCAGCGCTTCAGATCTCATCTTCTGGAATCCTGCTGGGAATATCTCAAACCTTTAACACTACTCTGAACAGGATTTTTATGGTTTAAGGTATACTGCAGGCCTTTGTGCTCAAAAAAACCCCCCATCTGATGATCACCACATCACAGTTAAGATCTGGTCGCTGTCCCAAAATGTAATTTAATCCATATGTACAGAGCAGCTGGGCCTGCAGCACATAACCAATATCTGTGACTTAGAAAGCTTGAGTCACATATGCTTGAAATAAATGTCAGACAAGAGGAAAAGCACAACTTCATAATTTAATGGTAAAACAAAAAACATTTAGATGCAGCAGTTGCATTTAACAATCTATCAGTAATTCATTCCCCCCACAAAACTTGGTTAGTGTAAAAGGTCAGGATCATTCCCTCATGGATTTGTAGGTATATGCTTGTTCCTCCTAATCCCTCAGCAGATGATGGTGTTTTTAACATCATTGCCATTTAAAAGCAAAATTGCATTTTAAACACATGCACCTAAAACTGTTACATTTTCTCCTTTTTGCCTTTAAGGTAACAACCTATGGTACTTTGCAGTCCTGTACTTCTGCAGAAATATAGAGGTAGATAAGTGTACCTGCTATATGCTGTACCATATATATAATATATCATATAAGCCATATCAGAAGCTGTGTCATGGGCCTCAGCCTAACCTTCCTCTTCATTGTTCAAATTTAGATGCACTTGCCATTCTCAGCAATATGTAATAAAAGTGATGCTTGAGCTCACTTCACTTCCTATAACAGCTTCTATTTAGATTGTGTTATACTTTTTAGATTGGAATTTTCCTAAAAGGATTTTTTCTGCAATAGTTAAAACATGAGGCCAAACTGAATTATTACTTTTATTGTTATTGTTGTTGTTGTTGCTGTATTACCTCAGGGTTGCAACTGATCAAATTCATAAGTAAAATTTAAACTATATTTTATAATGTTTTCATGTCCTGAAACCCTCATTTCAAAGTGTTTCTATTTGGTATTTGTAGGTAGAATGAAAATAATTTGCATGTAATGAAACCCATTTTTTCACAGACATTTTAGCTATTCTTTCCTCTTAATTTGTACTATTTTCTTTTGTTTAATAATTTTTATTTTCTGGATTGAGTGAAATGTAAGTAAAAAATTATTCTTGCTTTAACACGTCTCAGATCCTACATGGTATTGTTTAGTTTGGCAAAAATAGTAACAGAACAAAACTGATAGCTGAAAAAAGATTAGATAATAACTAAAATTGCAAAGCAAGCTGACCTAAAGGAGTCTTGAGATTGATTCAGCAATGCTGAAGCCAAACTGGCTGTCCTTTTCCACAATCTCTACTCCTAAAGACTTCCTGACAGTTAAATTTGGAAAAAAAAAACTCTGAAGATGTGAGTTTTTGAGAATGTTCTGTCTTCTGTAAAAAATAGATTAGAAGCATTAGAGTGAAGTGCAAATGATAACACAAAATTATGAGACACTGAATCTGCTTAAATGAGAAATATTGATGAACATCATGAAGGAAATGCTAATTAAGGTGTCTGTCTGTGGAAAAATAGGCTTTAAAAGTAATTACATAACAAAGCAATTGACACCCTTCCTTCATGAACATCTGTGGGAAAGAATTTACTCTGAACTTGAACTTTAATTATAAATTATAAATTTTAATTATAAATTTTATCCATTAAATGGATGCTGTCACGCTGATTTGAAGACTGAGGAATTCACCTATTATCAGAGGGGTTATGTTTACAGACATACTTAGCAAAAAGAATGCTTTCAGCTTGTTGATAAGCATGAACTTCCCAACAGCCTTAGGAATTCAAGCTGTGGAACAAAATCTCTTATTGACATTAATGGGAAAGAAATGAGCCTGTGCATTGGCATCTTCAGAGAATTTTAGTCTTTCTTAAAATTCCAGGAGTTAACAAGCCTTCAGTATAATCCAAGACCTGTGAAAACTACACAAAGAAAATGTTCCTAATACTCCTTTAAATAACGCCTTGCAAGTATCCCTAATGATAGAAGCTGTTACTGCCAAGAATATTAGAGAGGTATGAACCTAATATTGAAATATCTTCATATCTATAATCTCCTTACTAGATTTAACTGCCCATCATTTTTGTGAAAAGAAAGAATTCCCCTCAGTCAGAGGAAAAATGGAATTTACTAATACATAAACTGCATTGACATTCTCAGCACCAATCCTTCTCCCAGATGAGAAAAAAAAAAAGTATTAATTACACATGAACTCCAATAATTTTCTTTAGTTATTTTATTCTGAAATTATTTCTGCATTCCCAAAATGCCTAAAGCTATTAAATAAGTTTTCCCTTGAACTGCATTAATATTCTCTAGTGAAAATGAGGAAGAACTAGTGTTAATAGTTAGCTACATTAACAGAACATAAATACCTCTACTAAGGTAACAGGAATTAAAGCAGTAGTTATAAAAGAAGAGGTGGCACTGGGTGCAATAATCTGTCAGGGCAAAATCTTTCATAACAGATGAATAATGTACAAAGATGTTAAACTCTAGCTTACTATTACAAGTAGGGGGAAAAAAAGAAAATTGAGAATCCTGTAGATATTTATGGCATTGGGAAATACATCTCACTCTCTATGAAGGGTGTTGGTTTGTATGTGCAGCAAGGTCTGCAGTGGCACCTAATTCATACAGTCTTCCAGCTACTCAAATCAGTGTTGCAAACTTACCAATTCCATTATTATCTGCCCACATCTTGCAGAATTTAAGCAGTTTAAATTTCAGAAGGGTCCATATCTGACTTTCAAAGCTTTTTTACTCCATATGTGGTTTTAGACATATCCAAGAACTTATTTTGTGGTTTTGTAATCTTCAGTATGAGGGAAAAAAAATTGAAGCAAGTCTCCTAAAATATCTGCAGGATATAGACATTAGAATCTAGTTAATAGGGAAGGCATGTCTAAAATGCACTTTAGATGATAAGGCATATTTGAATTTAATTGAAATGGGAGCAAGTGCACGTTAAGTAAAACTTTTCATGCCTTAGTGAAATATTTAGCAGTTCTTGTCTGAAGTTGATTGGAAAGCAGTAATACTCAATGTATAAGAATAATTGATATCTACTAACTACATAATCTGTAGCATTAGCCCCATCATTACTGGGATTTTTCCTGTTTTGTTGGGTTTTTGCTTTAATGCCCTACAGTTCTGAACTGTGGGCCCTGATACTCCAGAGAAGCTGCATAGAAGGAATGATTGGTTCAGTATATCCTCTACTGTCACACCAGAGTTTCTCAAATTCCTCTTTTCTAAGACACTATGCTTAGTCTCCATTTTCTATTCCTTTTTTTTTTCCATCTAAGTATTACATACAAGAAGACAAAAGAACTTTGTTGTCATCATGTCCCTTAGAGCTAATGTACAACTAAGCAGTTTGCAGAGTTTTCCACTAATCTGAAACTGCCAGGACATCAAGATTAGGGAAAGGCAGCTGTTATGTTTCTTTTCTCTTATGAAATTCAAATAAGATGGGAGAAAGATGGGAGTAGAACAAAATACTGAAAATGGATTTCATTATACAGTTATTTTCTCTCTGGTTTTTTTTTTCTTTTTCCATCATAGGGCAGATAAAGAGACATTCATATTATTCCTCAGAAACAGCTCATTATAACATGATGAATGAATGAGTGAATGAAACAGTGAATAGGGAAACAGCGACGTTGATGGAAGCATGATGCCAAAGGTGAAATTAAGTTTTATGTTGTTTTATGTTAGGAACTTCTGTGTTTATGAAGTTTTTCTCAACTGAACATTTAGACTACAAGACATCTTGTCTCTAAAACCCTCAGGTCTCAATTCACACAGATTGTGTTGGAAAGTATATAGAGAGTTTTTCTGGGAAACATCTTTAAATGAGTCTTTCTTATTTTATTAGAACCAGAATCTTTGGAGTCCTGTGGATGCACTCAGAGTCAGCTTCTGCAACAAGTTGAAAACTGTTGTCAATTATAGTTTAGTATTTTCTATATTTTCAAAAAGTTTGTGTGAGAAGAATTCTTTTTTGGTTGAAATTTCTTCTTTGTTTCTGTAACTTTTTATTTTCAACCTCACTGCTTTTCATGTTAAACCTGAAATATTGCACATTTCTTAACTGTTGTTTCCCTAGTGAATCCCTTTTCTTTTGTTTATTGATCACCATCATATGAGCTCTTTTAATAGTGGAATTTACTAATATGAAAATTTAATTCACTTAATAATGAAAACAAAATTATATGGGTTAAAAAAATTTAATACCTTTATATTACATACTTTCTATTTTAAAGTATTTTAATATATTTAAAATGTAACCAAAGGTTATTCCAAGGAAGTGTTTAGAAATTCAACACCAATGCCACTTGCATGCTTTCCTTAGTTTATCCATCAAGTATTTTTTCATGGTGTGCATTAAAAGCATATACGTAGTTTGTCATTGCCATGAATTTCTTCACCCATTTCAAGCAATAATTATTCTTCACAACTCCCTAATAAAGAAGAAAACTTTTCTCTTCTCCTCTACTAAAAAAATCAACATTTTATTACTTCAATTTACAGCAGCAAGTCAGTAACTACATTCCACTATCACCCCTCAGCATGTTAGTGGCATACTGACAAACTGGACAGTAACCCCTGGCTCTACTTCAGTTTTTCTAAGCTATGACTTGCCAATCATGAAGGTTATTCTTATTACAGGTGTTGAAAGCAGAAACTATTTCATTTTAGATCCCTTGAAAATCCTCTGCTTTTTCTCTATTTTAAATAACTGAGAAAAATCAAAGGGAGGTGATAGGGAGCTTATAGAGTTCATCCTCAGCTCAACCATTTTACACAGCTAAAACTCAGCTGTAGGTCAACCTATAAAAGTCACTGGCTGTGTCCTGTCATGCCAGAAACAAACATCCACAGTGTCTCATTCAGGGTCTTTCATAAGTTGAAACATTCATTCTTATTATTTCTCTATCATGCAGCCAAAACAAATACCAAGTTAGCCCTTCTAATATACAGAGAAGCATGCAAGTAAGAATCAGCAGGGCTGAGTCGCTACAACTAACACTTGCAAGTTTTACCTATTCAGTGAGGTACACTGAGAGAAACAGTGTATGCAGAAGGTTAAGAAGGGTTGGTTTGGGGGGTTTTATGTTCCATTTTTCCCTCTCTAAAAAAGTTTATCCACTTTACCAAGTGAGACAATGACCATATCCATTTTGGATCAGCTGTACTTTCCACTTAGTTAATTTTACCCTGTTAACCACAGGTACTGCTGAAAAGAAGTGCCTTAGAACAAAATAGAAGAAAGGCCAAAAATGCCACCCGGTGAAAAAAAGTTCTTTGAGATGGCAATCCAGTATATGTGTGAAGGCCAGGAGTCCAGAGACACTGTTGTGTGAGAGAAAGTAGAGTAGTGTTTTCTGTAAGTCAAATATCTTGCGTTTTCTTATTTGAAGTCACACTTACGGGTTATTTTAGGTGTCACTCAGAACCACCTTCAAAAAACCTGAGGAGCAAACACAGCTGTCTTTGATATAAAATGATTTATGTGGGGGACTCTCCGCAAAGCCACCAAACAGACTCTGAAAGACCACCTAACTTTTCTCCTTTTCTTCTCGTTCCCCACTTTAGTTCTCAAAACTGCCCTATGAGGAAAGCACGTCTAGCAGCGTCTCTGTGGACAAAGTGGTCCAAAGAGCTGCATAGTGAAACTGTACTGAGACGGAGGCACAAGAACTGTTGTTTTCCTGACTGGGTACTTCAAACACACTCTCTGTATGAATATGTGCAGATGAACAGGTAAACAGAAGGAATTCATACTGCTTTTCATATCTACCATTAACGTTAATGAACATGTAAGTGTGAATGCTGTTGTTTACCCAGGCATCTCAGAGGTTCACTGTGTGACCTCAGGTCAGTTTTAACAATTTTATTTGTTCATTTCAGTGGTCCAGATGACAGAGCTGGATATTTATGCTAAGAAATTTGGACTAAGACAAGTATAAATTGCAACATTTCTATATACTGTGAAAAATACATCTTGTCAAATGGCCTGATTTTGTTGTTTTTGTAGGGGTATGTGAATCAGATACAGAATTTGGTAAGCCTCTAACTTAGTGCTACATTATAATTTGTGGTATACAGTACCATTAAAGCAAGAGTAACCCTAAATATAGTTGTCAACAAAGCTTCACTTCTTTTCTAATAGGGTTTTATGTGATGTTTTTGTAGACTTGAGTCTATTTGTTTGGCTTCTAGTCACGTTCTACTTAAAATGTTTCATCATTAAAACTTCCAACAAATATAGTGTTCTTAAGTATATCAGTTTGAGATGATTTTTTTCCTGCAAAATGTAGATTGTGTCTATAATTTCATATATAGTATGTGGAGTGACTGAAATTATTTTTGTTAATATCTGCAAATCTTGATTGTGATATGTGAAAGAAGTGCAGTGTGTAGTAGAGGTTATTCCTTTGTGTGCTTGAACTGAACATATGACATATGACACATGACATTTTTTGATGTGTCCCATATCCCACATAATGAAAGACTGAAAGTGGGCAGTTGACCAATAATGTGTGCATGAGTAATAGAAATTTGATTAGGTCACAACAGGAAGTTGGTGTGTTAACCTCTCGAGGGAGTTCACCTGTGGCTTCCTAGGCATCTCTCCAGGAGGAGGACTGTGCTCCAGACGAGCAGGAGTTGTACTTTACCTGAGAAAGGTGTCAATGAATGAGCAACCAGGTTGCTGCTTGATTTGAGTGAGAGGGGAAGGTTTGCTTTGGGCATAAGTCCGTACTGGGAACTGCTGTGAGAGTCAACATTCAGAGTACAAGATAAAATGTAGATAAAATCCCTCTACATCCATGTCTGTTGGGGCTTTTGCCATATGCAAGTCTGGCAGAGGGGGTTTCATGGTGGTGGTGTGTTTTTTCATTGATTTTAATGGAAGGAAGGAGAGCTTGTTAATAATATGGTGGCAGAGAACAGTAGAACAGAACAGTATTTTTTGTGGTTCTGTGTTAGATGACAGCAACACTCAAGGAAAACAGAGTAGAAAGAACTGGGATTTGCAAGTGCAGCTCACGTCCAAATCAAGATCTTCTACGGCATAAAGAACTACACTGTCTTATATATACTAAAACTGAAAGGTACCATGGTTTTGTGCCAGCTACAAAAAGAAACCCAACAGCATAATTCTGCAATTAAAAAGATGAAAGTGACAGTTTGTTGTTGAAAGTTCTTTGGTTGGATATGGGATATTTTTAATGTAATCTTAAATCAGAAGGAGGAAGGTATTCCTGGTGGCATAAATCCAACTGAAAGAAGCTAAAAGTATTATGTTTTGGGGGTTTTTCCTGGGTTGCAGTTTGTTTATTTATTGTTTGGGGGCAGGGGTTTACATAACGCTGAATTGCATTTGGCTCTCAAAGATGCAACCAACTGTAGTGCAAAACTTCAAATATTGTATAGTGCTACTATGCAGAGGGGAGGGGAGTGGGGGCAGTGGGGAGTGGGGAGGGCATTGAGTTGTTGTACTGGAAAAACAAATACCAAAAAAAATTAGTCCTGGCAGCAGGAGAACAAAAATTAAGTCGCATCTGAACTTTGCACAGTCCCGTGTGGGTAATGAATTGCAGATCCCAGAAACGGGGAAAATACCTTTCTTTTCTAGGCACACAGCACTGTCCTGCATCAACATACACATGATTGCTGTCACTAAAGCCAACTTGATTGTGACCCAGGGTCCCTTAGCTCACGTATGGGTGTTTTCCATCGACTTCAGTGTTAGCTCACTTCTTTGACCAGTCTACACTTCCTAAAAGCACTAATATACCTCATCATTCTTAACAGATAACATAACTCCAGAATTTTAAATTTCTGGATAAATGAGAGGTGCTATTAAATCTCATCTTCTCTTTGCTCTCTCAGGTTTTTGGAAATAATTTCCAAGCAATTGGATCCTGTAGTCGCTTGCCCTTTTGAGAACTGGCTTTGTAAAGCAAAGCAAAATTGACATTGCTGTAATTCTTAGCCTGTGGAGAAAGATGACCTTACGTAAACTTATAAATGTCAAATTCTGGCAAGAATAGAGGCAGCCCTGTGGGATTTATCATATCATCCCTATAGTTTGAGTCAACTATATATGTTATTTTAGAGATTCAGACTAAACCTGCCATTGGAAAAAAATACAGTCAAAAAGAAAGGGTTTGTCTATTAAATCTTACTGCTGGGTAGAGATTATGTGGTGCTATGCTTTAATGTGAGTTTGACATATAAAACCTAGCTTGGACTTATTAAAAATAGGATAAAGACCTAGTTTCCTGGGTTCAAGGACCAGATCAGGATAGATCTCTGCTGAATAAAGATGCAAGGTAAGACATTAGCTATTGTAGTGAAAAAGCAGTGGTATATCTTCCTTTATTTCTCCTGTTTTCTTTTGATGATCAGCATTTGCCTCAATTGTGATGACATGCTTTTAAAGTGGTTAGGGGTAGAGAAGATAAAAGAGGAACACTTCTCCTGTCTGGATGTTGAAGGGAAAGATGAAAAATTATATGAAAAATGAGCATTTTCAAATTCTTAGAACAGACTATTCAGTGCTTTTCTATCAGGTTCTGAAATATTTATAACAAAAGTTATAATTCGGGTATTTAATGCAATTAATGTGAAGTCTGGCTTGCTTTAACTCATGTTAATCAGACCAAGCTACCATAATTACTGGTTTTAAGTATATATAATTAAAATTAATTTTCACACTGAGGGACATAAAATGTTAACTTGACATTTTATGCAATTTGACGATATAATACAACTTTGAAGCCCTCTTTGAAATGATTTTTATGGTGATATTTTAAGTTAATTCTATTCATATAAGAATATGGCCTATTGCTGCAGATTAGTATAACTAGGGTTGGAAAACATTTTCTGTCTTAAGTATCCATATGCTGCTTGATATCCTGGAACATTAGCAATAAAAATCATAAATTACTTAAGGTGAGGCATAAAGTAAACCATTTATCTCTCATCTTTCCTGCTAATTGACTAAAGTGAAAATGCATCTCAAAGGTTTTATGTATTTACTGATGACTTTCAGAGAATGTTTATAATTGCTGTTCATTGAAATGAGGATGCCATCCATAGTACCAGCAGGTTTTCCCACGCTGTTTCCTGACCTGCAGAATCCCTGCTGCTCCAGTGTTTGGCTTTTCTTAAGCAAAGACCACCAGTTGGGTTAAATTATTCTGTACTATGAGCCTGAGCAATTATGTTGATTTCAGTGCCTGAAATATATCCCTCTCTGTTGACATAAGATGACTACATAAAGCTTCCATCTAATTTTTTACATGGAAGTTCTATTTTGAAAAAAAAAAGCTTCTAAAATCTTGCTTCCAAGCTACTTGTTTAATAGAAAGTGCTGCATTGCACTTGTTTAATAGAGCATGCTTTGTTATAAAATGTTTGCTATATTTCTTCCACTATGTTTGCATAGGAAAAACAGTCACACAGTCTAATAACTTTAGAACAAGTATCTTCATTAATACTGTTTTACAGATAGCAGATTTCATCCAAATTGTTGTTAAAGCTAGGTATCTTGACGTGGCCAAACCCATGAAAGCCATGTTACAATTTCCATGCAGCTTACAAGCCTGCTTTAAATGTTTAGAAAGGATCTGCTCTCACATTTGAACTTACATCAGTGTAAGATAATAACATCAACTACTGCCAATTGTCATTTCTGTCTAATGAATAAATGTAAACAGATGAAGTTTGAAGATGCCAGTATCACCAAAAAATATAAAAATCCATATTTCTCCTTTTAGAAAAACATGATTAGTATAAAGAACTCCATTAAACTTTCTATGGGGTTATTTAGAGCCTGAAGACTCCATTTCCAAAATAACTGCTTTTCATTTTCTCATTCAGCATATACTTGCTTATAATAAGTTGTCTAGGTTTTCACAGCTGTTCTGTATTTATAGTCTAAAGGGAAATTCACTTGTCAGGGATGGTATGACAAATAAATGTTCCATATGTGCATTTTTTTCTTAGGTGTATTTTCTTATACACCTAAGAAATACAGTTTGAAGCCATTTAACAGCACACAAACAGAGGCTGCAGGGTTTTATGTGGCACATCCCAACCACCTGAGAAATGATCTGCAGTTTTCTTAAAGAAGTGTAAAATTTTACTGACCTTTCAGACCTTTTGGGACTCTTTACTATAGCTATTCCCATTTCTGGAACTCTTGGAGTGGGCAGATGGAAATCATCCACTTCAGTGTGGCAAGGGAGGACTGTAATAAATCTTCTACGTGTCATCAAAATTTTCTGGGCAGCATCTTCAAGACAGTATGTGAACTTCACTGTTTTCTCCCTGTTCTTTCCTATGATAAAGGATACGTACACCACGTCATAAAGACCTTGTGAGGAAACTTTAACCTAACACTTCCAAAGTTCCCAAAAGACTGAGGCTCTCCAGCCCTATTTTCAGAAGGGACCCTGCAATGAGGCACATGTCTCTGGCAGTCTCTGCTGGGATGGCCTCTGTGCTCAGGTTTGCTTCTAATGTGAGGGCCAGGCATGGAAATAAGTGAAAGTCTCGATATCATTCTTGCTCTTTGTAGACACAGCAGATGAGCCAGCATACTACAGCAGAGACATGCTATTGACAGAAGTTCCTAGAGTAAATTGGACCTAGAAAGAGTTATTCATGACCTTTCACAGCTTTCATACACATCTTCACCTACCCAGTCCATAATAGTAAGTTCCTATTACATTTCCAAAAGGCAGTCATAATGAAAATGGCAGTTTCACTTTAACTTACCTTAGGGCTGCCAGACAAGTACTAATTACTGAGACATATATTGGTGGGTGGTTTTGGTTGTTTGTTTTTTTTTTTTTTTAACTAGAGAGTAATGTAATGGTGAAATGAATTAGACATGATTTGTGTAAGCCATGATAGAACCAGCTCTGAACTGGCATATGTCTTGCCAGTTATGAAAGATAAAAAGCCTGGCAATATCCACTAGAAAGATCAAACTTTCTTTCCTAATTTTCCTTTGGCAAAAGATGCGGAGTAGATCATCTTTGAGCAGCAGGGAAAGTAAGAAATACAACCCCCAGGAAAGCTGTGTTGACAAGTAATTATCAGGAACATCAAGGCAAACGAGGTCCAAAAGAAAGACTTCAGTGTTAGGCAAAACTTCTCTATTATCAAACATCTAGGATTGAATTGATTTTTCTGCTCTGGTTGTCTCTAATGACTTGCTCTCTGGAGGTGTTTATCTTCCTTTACAGGCAATAAATAAAATCTAGGTATCTAGGTAAGCAAAAGAAAAAGGCTGAAATTAGGTGAGATGAATTTCACTTCAGTTCTCAAGAACCTGAGGGTTCTCTACCAGCCTTTCTCCTGTGACTGGTACTGCACTATGGCATTAAAATGTGATCCCTACAATTATATTGAATACGTGAGTGTCATCCATGCATAGTGGAGAATAAATACCACTATTTATGATAATAGGTAGTATTTCTGCTACCTGGTAATGTGCTAGATGGAATGCTATCCTCATGTAGTAGATACCATAGAGCTAAACAAATATTAGTGCTTAGTCCTAAGAAAAGGTACTTGCGTAAAGAAATGTTTGGATATTTTTACCATTCTCTGCCTAGAATGAATTCCAAACTGCATTGCCAAGATAATCGCTACTTGTATGAATTAAGCTGTGAAGAACTCAGTTCTTTTGAGGTGACTCCTTCCAATTATTTATTACTACTGAAATAAATGACATAATACATTTAAGCTTTTGCAGCTTATCTATAACCATGTCTGTGCTGTTAATAGGCTCCCCAATAAACCACCCCAGATATACCAGTTAACAAGCACAGCTCAAGATTTCCTGTAGACATGTATTTTATTTTTTCATCATACACAATGCTGGTGGCAGCATTTCAGAGAAGAGTAATTTTCCAAAGCATTTAAGAACATGTTAAGAGAAATAGCTGGAAGTGTTTAGATTAAACATTTAAGTTAGAGCTTGCTTAAGTAAGTGGCTAAATGTCTTAATGGACTGCAGCAGCTATGATGCAAAAAAACCTCCCAAGCTCTTTGTTTCCTTAAGAATTATTCTATAAACTCATTATGGGAGCAGCTTCTGCCCAGGAGCAGCCTCCTGTGAGCAGGCAATACCTTCTCTAATGGTATGCCATTTCCACCACACTGTGGCTAAATGTCGTGCCCTATGGATCTGATTATTCAGACTGTGAATTCATATCAAAAGCCCAGCTCACCTCCATCCCATAGATGCCATGACATCTCTTCTGCTGATTCCTGAGTTTGCTTTTGGTGCAGGACAGCCAGAAGGCTGCTGAAGGTCAGTGCTCAAGTCAAAAACATTCACTCTTCAGTAATTCAAGTTCTGCACCTCTGCTTGCAACCACAGAAGAAGGAAAGGAGTGGGTTTCTTGAGGGGTTTACTTGTGGAACAAGTTTCATAGAACAGCCAAGCTCTGAGAGAGTGTTAAGTGCAGGTGACCATCAGGGTTGACCTAAAATGTGATTCCAGTGAAGATATGTCCTCATATATTTCTATAATGTTTTTATAATGTGAGTTATCAGCAAATACTCCATCTCCCCTAACAATGTAATTAAACTGTTGCAAAGGTGGTACATTTACAGCATGGCAAATACATTTATCTTCTCTTAACCACTTACCTGACTTGCTAAAGGTTTTTAATAATGCCCAAAGTAATGGGTCCTGAATAATTCATGTCCAAATTAGATATGCATTAATGGTCCCAGTGTAGTTAACTGGAAAACTAGGATCTGGCTTAGTGTCTGCTTAGAGCAATAAAACACTTTGAAGGCTACTGTGACTGTTAGGCTCAATAAAGCTGAGTCACTAAAAAGCAGTGATTTAATCTTTCCTGTTTACCTTCTCTGAAGTACACTGCTTGTGGAACCACTGCCATAAAGGAACACTTTAGTTTACATGGCCAAATAATCAGATTTTTGCTAACATTATTTGCAAAATGCAATCTTTTAATCATACCTTTTCCAGCGAAACTGATTCTGTACATTTTCTGTAATAGATTGCTTACCATTTTAAAAGTTTTATAATTTCCTTACAGATTAAAATTTATAGGACTGTAGCCTTCTGAGCATTATCTCAAATTTTTAGCACAGATTCTGCTGAAAGTTAATCGTGTTCAGATAAGGTTCTATTTGAATAACAGGACAAGATTTATTGCAAACAAAGAAACAAACAAACAAAACAAAACAAACAAAAAAGAGAAACAGCATAAAATCGGAAGCCTGCGGGCGGTGCCGGTTCGGGGGGCAGGGTGGCGCTGCCGGCAGCGCGGTGGCTCCGCCGTGCCCGGCGCGGGCTGCAGGTGGCGCTGCGGGCCCGGCTCTGCCCGCAGCCGCCGCTCCCCGCGGCCCGGCCGGGCGCTCACAACGCGCGGCGCTGCAAAGGAGCGCCCGCTCCGGCGCGAGATTCCGATCTGGCGTTATTTTTCCAGTCACAAAAACCTCTCTTCTGTTTTCTTTCAGCACTGTTGACTTAAATGCGATTTCATATTATGCTTTATGGCTATAAACTTGTACAGAAACAAACCTCTCTGACTTCCATGTTGTGGTTTTTCCACAAACCTATCCGCTGTTTTTGACTGGGGTAGAATTAATTTTCTTTACATCAACTAGTGTAGGGCTCTGTTTTGGATCTGCACTGAACACGGAGTTGATAACATAGAGATGTTTTTGTTATTGCTGAGTGGTGCTTACATGGAGCCAAGGCCTTTTCTGCTTTTCCTACTGCCATGCTGGCAAGGAAACTGGGCATGCATGAGAAATTAGGAGGGGACACAGCTGGGACAGGTGACCCCAACTGACCAAAGGGATATTCTATACCTTATAATATCATGCTCAGTATATGAAAGGGGGAAGGGGGGCAGAGAGAAGAAGGAAGGGGGCAACATTTGAAGTGATACCATTTTTCTTCCCAGCTGTTACGTGGGATGGGGCCTTGCTCTCTGGGAGATGGCTGAACACCTGTTTGTGCATGGCAAGCAGGGATTTCATTCTTTGCTTTGCTTTACTTGCATGCACAACTTTTGCTTTCCCTATGAAACTGTCTTTTTCTCAACCCACAAGTTTTCTAGCTTTTATGCTTTCAGCTCTCTCCTGATCCCAGTGGTGGGGGAGTGAGCAAGGGGCTGTGTGCATCTTGGCCGCTGGCTGGGGTGAAACCACGACAAAATCTTACCATATTTCTTTTTAACAGTCCTATGTTCTCTAAATAGGCTAATTTATCCCTTCTTTCCCATTTCTGTCCCTAAGTTTGTGAGTAATTGGGAGTCTACAACAGTGACAGGCCAAAATATATAGGTGATGCAGCGTGTGTCCCATTTTGCATGTATGCAACCGTTTTCACCCTAAGGCAGCCCAGATGTTCAGTGCAAACCAGTATCTGAATGAAGGAACAGATGGCTTGTGTCAGTGGTGCATGGTCCAAGCAACGGCACTAAGGAGTCAGCAGAAGGCAATCATCTTTGTCCCTGCACTCCTTCTCTCTTCAGTTTGTTCTTCACAAATAAGATTCAAGATCATATTTTACATTGATTCTGAGCACTGTAGCCTAAATAAGAATATAAGGGGTAATAATCAGGAAGAAGGAGACAAAAAAATACAGTATCTTTCTTTTCTAATTTTTATGTCTATACAGTAGTGATGCCATAATGTTTCAATCTGAAATAGTTATATGTTGCAGAGACTATAATTACAATTTTAACATGTAAGAATTGAAATTTTACACCTTCACTATGCATCTCTTTCCAATCTGTGGCCACCTTCATGCCGTTCTTTGCTACAAGGGTTTAGGGCTGACTCATAATCAGCTTTGTGCACCAGGTGTCCTTGGGCAGTTCCCAACCCGTGCTGGTGCAGGGGCTTGCTCTGTGCCAGCCAGGGCAGGACTTGTATTTGCCTGTGCTGAAATTCATGTGGTCCCTCTCAGTCTGCCAAGGTTCCCCACAGGTGGTAGCCCTGCGCGCTGGTGTGTCCAACACCACCCCTAACTCGATATTCTCCTCAAAATTTCTGAGGGTCCCATTGTCCAGATCATGACCATCTGGTTTGAGGGATCCTCCAAAAATACACTGGAAGAGTAATTGGGAATGGTAAATGGAGGAGTATAGGAAGTAAGTTATGGGTGCCAAGGAAGGCTGTTCAGAAAAGGATCATCTCAATTGGCAGAGAGGTGGCTGATAGTCAGAGAGCAGAGGGTAGATTACTGATCCTAAGGTTCGAGAGATAAATAAGTGGTGAAGACTTGTGTTATTGGAGTGAAAATAGTTGGGCAATGGTTGGAGAAGTTTTTACAATACAGCTGGAAGTAGGAGCTTCAGGGGAGCACTGTACAAAATGGGAAGAGGAGGCATATACTTTTATATTTTTAGCAAAGAAAATCAGTTCATATTAAATCACTCTTAATATTTGATGGTATTTTTGTTCAGTTAATGAACTAAAATTATTTTTACTGTCTTAATGCCTATGTAAAGTACTAAAGTGTATTGGGATCACAGAACCTCATAAGGGTTAAAAAAAATAGTCACTAAAGTCCCAGATTGTTCACATTTCAATACTGTGACTGGGTATCCTGTAACAGATAAAAAAAGAACATTCCTCTGGAAAGGAATAACCCCCCTGCATCGGTAAATGCTAAATCTGTATTCTGTTTCTATTTAAAATGTAGCCAAGCTCTTCAACGAGATGGAATTTCAGTTCACTTGCTGCAAATATGAAGAAATACTCTGCTTGTTTATTCCTTCTAGAGTCAGTATTACCAATGAATTTTCTTCCATTATAATATACTTAAATCTGTTGTTTCTCCATCGGACGAAGTTCTCATTGTAACTATAGATATTGAGCTTCCCTTTAGTATAAGTGATTTCTAATTATTAATCTTCCTTCAAAGAGACGTGAAAGTTAAAATACAGAAGAACACTGTCCTATTCCCAGCCTTAGATCTGAGTGATAGGAAGTTGCTGGGCAAGAAAATGAAAGCAATGATTTTAGCTTTATCAATATTGAGCAAAATTTGTATAGAGGTCCCTTTAAATAGGGAAAAAATATTCAAATCAGATGATGGTTATAAGTGGAAGTACACACAGACTAGTAATAAGGAGGGAAGACAGCTTCTTTGGGAAGTTCTCAATATTTTACTTTGAGAACATTGTTTTGGCTCTTTCCTCAAATTTTTCCATTCCTGAACTTGACTCTTAATCAATTATTTAAATCAGAAATAATGTGCAAACAAACTTGCACGTGCATAAAAGGAAGAAAACCAGTGGTAAATACAGTTGTACAAAATAGTAACACACTGCTTTAGGACCTAACACTATTTCTTAATACATCTAGACAAAAGTCACTTTCTCTGACCAGTGGGGACTCAGACCCCTAAAAGCCCTTTTTTGGTCTCATTCAACACTTCTCATTGAAACTGCTAGGGATCAAGTGAAGCAGCTAACTTCAATTATGATTTTAAGTTTTGAAGGATCTGACATTTGAAATAAAAACAGAAATTGTGCAAATAAAGCCTGAATGCATCTCTCTCAGATCTGTTGCTGTTCACCAATGTGAGGACTAAACCTGACCCTTAATTCACTTTACCATAGAATGGACAAGACTGGCTCACAAGACATCCTTGTAGGTAGTACACTAAGCTCTCTGTCCTACATATCATCTTAACCTATATTACATTCCTCAGTTAATCAGAAGAAAGCTGCTTTAAGATTTTTAAACATCAAGTGTACTTTTGCAGCATCAAATTTAAAAAATGAAATTTATCTGAAACCTTAGTGACTTTTCAATTAGAATTTCTTCAATCAATATAATATGTAATATATTGATTGAAGGCATTTACCAAATAGTCCCAAACTGCAGACTTGAATCTGCAAATCTATCATGTGAAAGATGAAGCATATTTTTGTCTTAACTTGAATTGAGCTACTCCTGCACTGAAAAAGATGAGTATTGAGTTGCAAAATGCTGTTTATATTGCTAGACTACTCATGATGAGATCTTGAGATCTTATCTTCAGGAATAATCGTCCTGCTCTAATTTACCTTACTTTGAGCAGAGGTGGGACTAGAGGTCCTTTCAAAACTCTTCCAGCCCTGTGATCTGTTTCAGTCATGTCAGATATATTTTGTTACCGTTCCAGGTGCCCTCTTTATGCATGCATTGAGGAATACCACCCTACTTAATGACTTTGGTTGAATGGCATCCTTATCCTCTCCTCAGTTTCTTCAGCTTACCGCCTCACATATTGATGTAAACGACTGTGATACGTCCTGCAGCTGCTACAGCTTCTTCCAGCAATGATCAGCGCTCTTTCTCATGCACCTGTAAATATAACATCGTAAGATTACTGTCAGCCAATGATGAAACGGACAAAAGTCTCTTCAAGTTCACCTTACCAATATCTCCTCTCTTCCCTTCCCATGTTCAGTACGTGTTCTGTGGCAGTTCCTGAGTAACCAGTGGCACTCTTCGATGTCACCATTTATCTCTCATTGTAGAATCTTTATTTTGGCACTGTCTATACAGTTGAGTAGATTTTCTGTTAAAAGATATTAAGAATTACGCTACTTGGTAGCAAAACAGTCAATCCTTCTCAAGAGCACTGCCATGAGACAAATAATATCATAATATTTTTGCATAGAATATGAGCCCTATTATGTATTAAAATCTATGTACTAATTGATACACTCAGACAAAATCAGTTTTGGTAAGTCAAATGTCTCAATAACACCAGCAAAATGATTAATCTAAAAAAACACATTTAAAAATATAGAGACTGGAGTGGGTTTATTTTATTGTTCATAAGTCAAAGTCTGTCAATGATATTTATTGAATTGCCATAGCTAGATAAAGCTCTCAGATTTAACAGCAGGGACTCCCTTTCCTCACTTTATATTTCTTATGTCTTCAACTTGCTCTTATTATATCTTCAAATATTATCTTCAAGCATAAAATAAATTAAGCACTGTTCTGCACCAAACATACATTTTAATGGACACAAGCCTGTCAGCTCAGGTGTCCAGGTACCTTTGGAAAAGCAATTATTGGAATGAGAGTTTGCATCCTACATAAAATCATATGGCACAGATTATTTTATTAGATAACAGACAAGTGTTTGCATTATGTGGAGCAATTAGCAGTCCTAGTACTTGCCATCCTTCCTGTGTGGAGACCTGAAACCTCTAGTCTAGTGGACTTCACTTTGAGACCATGTTATAGGAGAGAATTAAAGCCTAAACAATACTTATTTAGATGGTAATTAAACCAACCATCAACTGACTGGTGATATTGTAGTCTGTTGCTTGGCAACTGCTAGGAGCTGACAAATTGATTCTTTCTTTTAGACTGATATTAATTGCCTCATTTTATTAAGTTAGAAAAAAAGAAACAAATATTACAATGAATTTAAAAGTAAAGGCAAGAGAAGATAATCTGAGGAGAGATACAGAATTAAATAATGTAAAAGGAAAACAGCGAGAGGAGAGGAGAGGAGAGGAGAGGAGAGGAGAGGAGAGGAGAGGAGAGGAGAGGAGAGGAGAGGAGAGGGGAGGATTTGAAGAGGAGAGGGGAGGATTTGAAGAGGAGAGGAGAGGAGAGGATTTGAAACAGGATGTCCAAAATATGTTAGTCTTCAGTGTGGGATCATTGACATAGCAATGATACTGGGTTGGTTGGGTTGGTTGGTTTGGTTTTGGGATTTTTTCTGGCTGGAAAAGCTACTTTTTGACAAAATAGAACTGTTTTGATGCAATGATTTTTTTTTTCTTAAATACAGTCCTCAATTTACATAAGAATTTTGTTAGTCCAGTATGGAAGACCTTTCAGAGTAATCTTAAAAAACCTAAAAAATCTCATTAAGAATATTTATTTAAACTATCTGTGAATGAATAAAGAAATTTAAATTCAGGTACTTGCTGTAACTAGAGTAGAACAAAAACTTGGAACTGGATCTTCAGTAATGAAGGTGATTTTATCCCACGCTGCGATAACATCCTCTCCTGGCTTCCAATGCTTTACAATGTTGCTCTATTTCCAAAATCGCCTTCTGCATCATTTTTTATGCTGCTTATTGGAGAATTCCAAAGATCACCTTCTGCAGTGAACAGGAGAAGTTGTATTTAGCTGAGATGATGAACATGGCTAGACTTGTGCCAAAAAAGAGCAGCTTTCATATAGCTCAAACAAATCTTTGTAATCAGTTCACCTGATTATTTGGGTTTAAGGAAAGAAAACAAAAGCACATTATAGTACAGGAGCATTAACTACAATACAATTAGTATAATTGTAATGTAATTACAATGCAGTTACAATTTGTTAAAAATTCTTCTTGTTGATGTATCTGAATTATGAATTCTAATTGAAGTTTTATTTGATAGTTTCATCTTCTGTATAACACAAGAGAAACTCCTTGTCCATTGCTTTGGGTTTCTCAATTTTTTATTTTTGTTTCTCTGAAGAAACTGGGCGAAAATCCCTGATACTCCACTTGCAATAAGGATGTCCAGTCAACTGCATGATCAGAACACCTCTTCATATGGAGCCAGTGGTTTTGTCATGAGAAAGGGATTTGGATTGACTTTGCCTTCTACTGCATAAAATGTGTTCAGACTTAGTGAGTCTAGGTTATGTTGATTCCTTAACACAACTTTAGGTGATTCCTGATACGGTTGGCAAAAGGAAAAGGATGTGCCAGTGTTGAGCACCACATTCCTGTTAGATGCTCAGTTCCAGGGGCCAAAGTTCCAGCTGAAGCTGATGGTCAGTCTGATGAGGGAGGCAGAGAGGGAAGACAGCATCTCTGCTGGATACAAAGAAATGTTAGTTTAGTGTCTCTCATTTAACCCTAGAGCTAGGCCAAGGATGCAAGAAGGTGCTTAAGTAAAATTAGATTTCATGCTTAGAATGATCTCTGGGATTTAGATGCTATCCTTTCTCTTTAGACAACTGGCTTACTCTTTTTCCCATAGTCTTGCTTAGCAGAGTTGCTGTCACTTACCTTTAAAGAGTGTGTTTTATCTTGATTTGAGATAAGCCAAATGAGCTCAAGTGCTTATTACTTGTGTTCCAAATGAGCATCCTCGGTGCTGCAAAGAAGAATTCCTTTCCTTTCTCCACTGCCCCATTGGACAGGGCAAAGGAGCACCAAAGGAGTCTGATCCAACTGCCCACTGGAAAAGGCACTCTACTGGGAAGAGGAAGCAGTGAAGCCCTCTGAGAGGCTGCTGCAGGTTGTTTCCCATGACCTTTCAGTGCAAAATGCCTAAACAGTTGTAGGAGCAGGAGTCAGGACTTCATGGATTACATACACCTCCAGTGCAGCTCACTAGAGAGTGGTATGCCTTTTCCTGGAGACAGCAAGGACTGGAGCACTGTCTTGAAGGTTTAAATACCAAAGGAGGACTTTGGAATAACCTGCACAAATTAATGATCTTCCTAAGTTTCCATGAGAAAGGTGCTGGAATGCATCTTGAAAGAGATGGGTTTCTATCCTTTTCTAAAGCCCCTGACCTCAATGGTATCTTGTGAAAAAGAGAATTGCAAGAATGCAGGAGAAGCTGTAGTCTGTCAGTTCTGTTTAGTTCTCTGTATGTGGAATTAAGTTACTAATTAGGGAAGGGAGCCGTAAGAGAAGTCACATGCTCTTTTGCCCTGAAGATTTTGAAATTAAAAATACTTGAAAAGACATGCCTAACACAGAACTGAGAACTAATTGGTAGTGACTGTACACAAGGAAGCATTCATTATTTTCAGTTTGCAAAATATCCTTATTCTTAGTATCTCAAGATTCTTGCTAGTACTTAGATGGAGAAACATCATTAAAAGTAAATAGGTTATACTGAGGGAAATTTTTTAGCATGAAATACTCAATCTGCTGCCAGAACTTAATGAAATTTATGATGTGAGAATGTCTACTAGCTGAAAAAAAAAAACCTACTTTTTTTCAGCTGCAAAAATTCTATAGTAAAATAGCCTTTGGAGTAGCTACGTCAGTGATTTTCACAGGCACCACACACACTATGCATAGACAAAGGCGTAGCTATTTGTGGGAGACCTGAGATCATTTTGCTGTGTAAAAGCAGCCAGTCCAGCCTTTCTTTGACAGTTGTTTCCAGCTGTATACATTAAGTGGATCTCTTAATCCTATCCGAACATTCTTTGACTAGAATAGCTGTATGAGTAAAAACCCACAGGTGTTTAATGATACTCCTCCACTCCATAGGACAGCAACTTCTGTTTGTGAAGAGCACTTTCTATGTAGGCACTTCAACTGATGTGGTCCTCGCAGAAATCTCCAGATCTTCCCAGGGACTTGGATGCATCCAACCTGGAGCAAGGTACTTCCAGGGTTCTGAGGTGAGCTGGGCACCATCTGCCTTCCTGGTTCCAGTTAGGCAGTAGCAGCCCTTGCTGCTCAAATAGGAAAGACCCTCAGGAAAGGCCATTATCTAGATGATCAATGGGGAAGCATGAATCAGAAATGTGGGCTTTGTCGGCTGCTGTGAAAAGCATATTCTTCTGCATGATGAAGAAAACTCAGTATATGGAAAAATATTATTATTTAATGAACTCCCATTGTCATTCTCATTTGAAGTTGCTAATGAGGCTGAAGTCAATATCCTTCATCTGTTCAGTAAAGTGAATTCTTCATCTTGACAGTCTAAGATTGCCAGTCGGTAGATGCAGATTTGTGAGAAGAACTAAATGGTGTTTACTGTGGTGACTGATTATCTCCTGAAGAATCATATGTTTTTCTCCAACAGTAGAGGATATAATTTAATTAGACTGTTATTTTAAATGTTCTGACTTTTTTTAATGCATTAACTTATGGCCTGTGGCTGATAAAAAAGAAATTAACGCTGACTCCTCCAAGTGTGGAATGAATTGCAGTTTGCAAGGGGAGAAAATTAATTATAAATGCCTGCTATTTAAGTTTTCCAGATTCAGATGATAAATGAAGCAATTATTACATGTCAAGTATATAAACAGTAATTCATCAACATTTCAGCTTATTAATTCTAACATTTGCCATTCCATGTAACATATTTATCACATTTTATTGCTTGTTGATGAAAAATCTAGCTTGGTTCTCTCAATTATCTTTACACAGCTGCATAATGAAGCAACAAAGTAAGGATGTATATCACAGTCCTGAACACCATGAAAGGGTTCTTGTTTGTCTTGACTTGAGCTCAGAATAAAGCAGAGACCTGAGCCTGGCCCAGCTACAGGTGTTCATCCTCATTTCAACTTCCCAGCCTTGCTTTCAAGGTGTTGTGCTGCTGTGCTCCTGGTTGCACTTCAGAACCCATTCCTGCCATCTAATATGTGCCCAAGCCTCACGGATTCAGTCTGCCTGGGTGCTCCTTCTTTCCCTTTCTAATCCCATCTCTGTGGCTTTCCTCATCCTTTCTCTGTGCCTGCAATTACATAAGAGCTGGACTGGGAAACCTCCATCATTTTCAGACCCGTCTCTGAAATCCTGGTGTTTCACTGCACTCTCCACAAACTCTGCATTGGCATATGTGACCCATTTCCTTTCACACTGTCATTCTCAGAGTCATCTCTCTAATCCAGGATCCTCCAAACTTTACCTTATGGACTGAAAACAAAGGCTTAAGATCCCGCTAGACTAAGACAGGCAGCTACGTTTGTTAATGAACTATTTATGGAGCTGTTGTAAAATCTTCCTGTTCTGCACTGCTGCTTTGGTCTGGAGGCTCTTCACAATGCAGAAGCATGGCCATGCAAGTGGATAGATCATGAGCTGGACAGTCTGAGTTTCCTAACAGCTTTTTGCTGCTGTGTGATATGTGATTAATTTTTTTATATCCCAGGGTGAAATTCTGGCCCAAGTTACATTGGTGGAAAACTTTGCCATGACTTTAACCCCTGGGGGTTTTTTATTCCTTCACAAGGTTAGCCAAACCAGGTTTGGGGCCACAAAAAACACAGTAAACTCATGCCACTTGAATTTAAAGGAAAAAGAAAATTTAAAACCACATTTTAAAACCCAGTCACTTTGGGGAAGGCATGTATGCTGGCAGTTGCTGAAATGGCTACAATATACTCATTTTAGGCTTACCTGTAATCAAATGCCTTTGCTAATAAACTCTTAAGTCTTCTAGCCTTAAGGCTGCATCGGTCCCTAGGACCATTTAGCCACAAACACATGGTGCATGGGCATTATGGAATAAAACAAAAACCTGCACAGAAACACACATTTGTGACAGGCACCAATGGATCAAGAAACTTGATCTTATTCCCCTGTTGACAAGACTGTGGCTGAAGCAGACCATGGATGACCAGGGTGATGAATGCAGCCAGTCTGTGTTTTGTCCTGGAGTTGCACAAAACCCAGTTCTGCCGGGCCATCCAGCCCCAGAGCCACGTGCATGGCGTCTCCCTCTAAACTTATCTTATGGGTCTTAAGTTCCATCTTAAGAACAGCCAAAGTCTTTCCCCTCCTTGAAATGAGTGCTTAATACCTTTTAGCTTTTTTGACTGTTTCAACATATAACACATTAGAAACTATGGGCACATCAAGTAACCGATATTGCCCTGATGCATTCAGGAGCAAAGTCAATTTATTTGTATGCAATATCTTTATATTTATTATGAAGCAGTTTGTTTATAGGAGCTGTCACAATGTTGTCAGCATAAGATAAGTTGCCACGAAAGTCTAATTATATCATATAAAAGCAGCATTTGCATATATGTCAGTCTCAGTTTCCCTGATAAGTTAAGCAGACATGCAGAGAAACTGTTTTAAACAGAAACGTAGAAAGAAATACCCAACTTTTAAGATTAGCATTTAATTTTATTTTTTCAATAGTTAAAAAAAAATTGCCCGTACAAGACATTAACAGTATTATACTTGAGCCTAGATGGAACCATTACAGGCAAACAGTGTTTGTTCAGAAGGCTGCACAGGACAGCAGTAAAACTAGAGTGGAGGATGTTATAACATCTGACACCCCAAAATAAATTATGACCTCATGAATGTAGCTTACTAATTGATGATCTCAAGTTTGACCCATGTCTTGGGGTCAAACAAACGTTACCTCTTTAACAACAGTCTCTTTCCTCATCTTGCTGTGTTTCAAAAAACCACTTGTAGATACTCAAGGTTACTTTCCTGCAAGAGAGAGGGAAGTCATTACGTTTCTCTTAAGAAAATGGACTCTTCTCCACATTTGCCTAATATATGTATCAGGCTATGCTACCTGTGTTATCTCACAGTGTAAAAAAAAGTCTTAGAAGCAATGTTTGTATATGAATGTCATTGTGATATTCACTATGTAACCAGGCATTGTGGTTTAACCCCAGCTGAGAGCTAAGTACTTGCTCACACACCCTCCCCACAGTGGGGTGGGGAGAAGAATCTTAAAGAAAATGGTAAATAAAACCAATGGGTTATATAATAATAATAATAATAATAATAATAATAATAATACACTAAAGAGGAGACAACAAAAGAGAGAGAGAAGAAGAAAAGCAGAGCAAAACAAGTGATGCACTGTACAATTGCTCACCCTCTGCTGACCAATGTCCAGCCTATCCCTGAACTGTGAAAGGCAGCTCCCAGGCAGCTCCTCCCAGTTTATATATTGAGCATGATGTCCTATGATATGGAATAACCCTTGGGCCAGTTTGTGTCAGCTGTCCTGGTCGTGCTTCCTCCTGGCCTCTTGTGCAGAGGAAACTGAAAATTCTTGACTTAGGGTAAGCACTGCTCAGCAACAACTAAAGCATCAGTGTGTTATCAATGTTGTCCTGTAACAGCTACTAGAAAGAAAGAAAAGAAAAACTCTCCCATGAAACCAGGACACTAGGAATAATAAATAAAAGTGTTTAATTTCTCTTTTATACTCCTCTACACTCTAAGAACATCACATATAGGTATTTCTGAGATGATCACCTTGTCCTGAAGTATCAGAATGTTTTTAAATTTCTTCTTCTCTATAGCAGCACTTTCTTTCAGTTTGTGTGTTTTTAATGAGAACTGAAACAAATGCTTACTTTCATTTGGATAGTATCTAAAGCAGTGTTTTGCAGATGTACATGTCCCTACATAATTTAACTGGCTTTAGCAATGTTTGAGAATGATTTAGAGTCCTCTGAGTCCTCTGCTGACTCAGTTACAAAGCATGCTAGAAAAGCAGAGAGTCATGTTCTTATCGTGTACCCTCCTGTGATACCACCAGTGCTCTACTTGATGCTGCTTTTTTTGATTGGTATATCTGAATATTTCAGTCCATTCAGAGGGATCTATGTACACTCTACATAGCTGGAGGCTAGAGACACCTCCTAGGAGATGTGATAGAAATATTTTAAGGAGAATATTGTATTAAAAGAATCGTTGCAGTAAATAAACCAAGTTTTGTTTGGTTTCAGGTTTTTTTTAGTGGATGCACTGATGTTTACAGAGGTAATTATCTTGTACAGAATTGCCACCTTTAGCTACAGTAAGGGCTCTCAGAATACTTTCCATGCAGCCTCAGTAGAACTCTTCATTTGAAAAGGTAATCAAAATTTAATAGCAAAAATCTAAGGTTGATACTTATCCAAGCTTTTCTCATTTGGAGCTGGACAAGAAAATGAGAGAAAATATCTCAGAATCTGAAGGGTATTGAAGGGAGACCACTTCAGATATTTTTGAGCATAAATCAACTCACTAGCTAAATTAAGGTGTACATGCTGTGCAACTTCAGCTCACTCAAAATGCAAAGCATGGGGGTTTTTTGGTAGGCCTTCCAGCAAAAACAGTCCCAAAATAAAAATACATAAATCCATTCCAGTCTGGGCTTCCTGCAGGGATGTGAGAGAAATAAAACATCCCAACAAGATGTATTTATGACACTGGAGCAGGCTCAGTACACTGAGGTTTGCACCAAAGACTGAATCACCATTTGCTAAGCTATCCACAGTGACAGTGAGCCGAGAAGGAACATAGCAAACCATTTACCTAATAATTGAACAATTCAGGTGTATGAACAAATAGTTTAGATCTTTTTTAACAAAACTATTTTGAAAAATATTTCAGTATGAGCTAAAAGATGTGACTTAATTTTGTCCAGGAGCACTTGCAGTAAGTCACAAGGAATGCAGCTTCTATCCTTCCTGTGAAGGAAGGATAGAAGAAATAAAGCAGGTAATTTACAAGATGCCAAAAATTTGCTTGCCAGGACAGAACAGCATTTATTGTTGTGCTTGGTTGAAGGTTTTTTGTTATTTTCTTGAGGGGTGGGAAGAAGAATAGCACTCTTCTGAACATCAAAACAGCTTGACAATTTTTTTTATCAGCATTACAAACAAAGTCATGATCTGCTTTCAGTGTTGACAAAATTAAAGATATTTTGGCAAAGGTAAATATTCTATATTCCAACCAATATTGGTTGAGTGAATTTGACTTATGGAATTTTTTGCACACCACCAAAAGCAATGTCATGAATATTAGTCCTATCTCTAGGTTAAAGAAGGAGCAGAAATACTGCAATTTTGATTTATCAATATTAAATACTGAAGTAATTTAAATTCTAAACATGTTTTAATATTGACACTATTTGATACCAAAGTCAAAAATCTGTCCCTTTTCACAAAGAGAAAAAAAAAAGTGATTTCTTTTTTTATATGCTTCCTCAAAAGTCTTTAACATCATCTGGATAAAAAAATCCAAATCCACAAATAATTTTGCTGTTACTCTTAAGCTGACAGCAGGAAGCATGAAGCTAAAGAATACCTGGGTTTTAATTGATATATCTGATATAAATCCTTTCCTTTTAGTGCTTGGATTTGCTAAATCTTGTCCTTCAGTGCACAGGTCTTCTTTTCATGTCTAGTTTTAAAAGTTCTTATTCTTTCAGAATCTTTACAATCAAAATTCAAAGTAATAATTTTGTTTAAGCACAGAAACTGGTTCAGTATAGTCTAGCCACCTCTCATTTAGAGAGAAAATCCATTGAGGGGAGAAGAGTAAACACAGAATGGAAGTTTGCAGAGAATCAATAAACATTTAGGAAAGCACTGGAGATGAGAATGTGTAAAATTGCTATCAAGCTTCCATGTTGGTGCACTTATTCACTGTTCTTGGAAATGTGGAATTGTTAGTGCAGTACTGTCCCCACTGAAGTCAGAGGAGGAGTTGGTTTTCTGATGTGGATTGAGGTGGATATACAGAGGTTTATCCTATCACTAAGAAATGGCTTGTCTGAAAAGTACAGAGAATATTCCACAAGAGCCTTGGTTTGCAATATGACCAGGAAAAACACTGTACCTCCTTTTGCAACTTAGTCCCTTGAAAACTGTTACCTGTAGGAATTACACTCATAACTAATGTTGAGCTTGAGGTATGCAGTACCTTCATTAATGTGCAGTTAACTGTCCCTATGAAAGAGAAGAGAAAAGCAAGCTGGGCTTTATCTTGGACTCAGTTTTTTGAAAAGCCATTTTCAAAGATGCCAACACCAGCTCTCCCACAGCCATAGATACAAATCCATGGAGCTTATGTCCTCCTTATTTACTTTTTCAGGTGTATGATCAGTTTCTCATCTCCTCAGAAATTACTTTGTTGTGACAATGTGTAAAATAGTCCTGAAGCTGCTCTGAAATTCTTTCTTCCCAAGAGTAAAAGTGACAGGTAAGAACCCAGAGGCCCGCCTGCCTGCCCCTCATTCTGCAGGTAAAACATCTCTGCATGAGTAGGCAGCCAGCAGACAGTGCCAGTAGTGGCCAGGAGCTCTGTGTGGACTGGTGGGATGTGTCCAGCCCTGGCAAGGTGTACCACAACACCTGGGTGCCTCAGAATTCCTGGTGTGGGATCAGTGTGCTTCTCAGAGCAGAGGAACTGCTTGGCTGTGTAATTTCTGAGAGTCCCTTTTTTGGGTTTGTTTTAGCTGGCTGAAGTGTGGAGCGGGGCAACACTAAGTGGAGAGGCTCCAATTCGCACCTTGCCAGCTGCTCACCCTGGAAAGGTCTCACTGCAGCAGGCAGCATCAGAGCCCCTTCTACACTGGCCCTATGGGTGTCCTTTAAGCACTGGGCATGGTGCCAAGTGATGTTTCACAGCTGCAGGCTAAAGCGAAGATGCAGCTGGAAAAGCAGCAGGTGAGCTCACAAGATGTTCTTGTACCTATTTGGAAAATTGCAGGCCATTAAGTTTGATTCAATATTGCCTGTTAATCCAGGACTGCTGTTCTTTCCTCCTCAGATTGGTCCAAACATAAGGAAGAATGCAAGTCCACTCATGAGGAAAAGTTTTCAGGGGATTATTGTCTCAGGCATTAAACAAATCTTAAGAGTATTATCATACACATCAGGTCAAGGAGCACTTCAAAGGTTGTTCTTGCTCTTGTGTAGGACTTTGTTCCCTGTAGCTGCAGACTGACAGACCTCTGCACTTGGGTTTCCCCATCTCTAGATAACTGTTTTTCTGAGTATTTGAATTTACCTTTCAAGTTTCATCTTTTCGTAGTCTTGCAATATATTTTCTCATCTAGACAGTATCAGCTTAGTTGGCTCCAAAGAGCTAGTCATGGATACATACAGTCTTTTTAATGAAATTTTCACTGTAAAATAACAAATTATTAAGCATTGTCTCTGTCATATTTCTACCTTTTAGCCCATTTTATGTAGCCAGAGTTCAAGGTGGGCATCTTATAATCAGATGATAATCAAACACTGAATAAAAAATTCTGTTTCATAAAGTATAATCATAGAATGCTTTGGTTTGGAAGGAACCTTAAACATCATGTAGTTCCAACCCCCTGCCATGGGCAGGGACACCTCCCACTAGACCAGTTTGCCCCGGGCTCCATCCAACCTGGCCTTGAATACTTCCAGGGATGGGGCATCCACAGCTTCTCTGGACCACCCATTCCAGTGCCTCACCACCCTCACAGGAAAGAATTTCTTCCTAATATCTAATTTAAATCTTCTCTCCTTCACTGTGAAGCCATTCCCCTTGTCCTGTCACTGCAAATCCTTGTAAATAGTCTTTCTTCATCTCTCTTGTAGGCTCCCTTCAGGTACTGAAAGGACACAAGCAGGTGGCCCCAAAGCCTTCTCTTTTCCAGGCTGGACAAACACAGTTCTCTCAGCCTTTCCTCACAGGAGAGGTGTTTCATCCCTCTGATCAACTTGGTGGCCTCCTCTGCACTTACATAATGCTGTAACTAACACAATCACATGGGAAAATGCAGAGCAAGTCCTATTTTTTCTCTTTAGTGTTGCAAACGGTTTAATAATGAGCTACTGGAATTAGAGACTGTCATGGTTTTAAGTCCAGCTGGAGATGAAACGCCACACAGCCACTCACTCAGACCCCCCTTTCTTTCCCCCCCACTTCAGGGGAATGGGGAAGAGCACTGAAGTAAATCTTGTATGTTAAGACCAGTTAAATAATTGAAAATGAAGTAAAATACAATAATAATGGTAAATAATAATAACGATAATAAAAAGAAAAAAAACCAACAAGTATGACCACCAATTGCTCACTACCTGCTGACAGATGCCAGAGCCCCGTTCCCAAACCCAGATCGGCCACCCTTTCAGGTGATTCCCCAGTTTATGCACTGAGCATGACGTTCTGTGGTGTGGAATAACCCTTTGGTTAGTTTGGGTCACCTGTCCCAGCTGTGCTTCCCCCCAGTTACTGACAGAGCATGAGACAAGGAAGAAAATAATCCTTGACTTAGGATAAACACGATTTACCAAAAAAACCAAAACATCAGTGTGTTATCAACAGCATTTGCATTCTGAATGCGAAACAGAGCACTGTGGCAGGTACTGCTGAGGAGGCATCAACTGTACCCCAGCTGAAGCCAGGACAGAGTTGCTCCAGGCAGGCACAATCCCCTCCAGTCGGGCTCTACACGGCCCCGATTTTCCTTCACGAGCTCGAACCATCCGTGTTCTCCTTCCTGTCCTACGTTTTCCCGCTAGATGGAGCTGCGAGGTACGGCATGAGCCACAAAGGCAGCCTTTGATGTGAGGGAAAAACACACATTTCTGAAGAAAACCCAAAATGACAGCGGCAGAAATGCTTGCAACTGTTCTGGAGTTTTCGTAGATGCCTTGTAAAAAGCATGCCCCATTTCCAGCGCATAAATTTTGTGGCATCTATACCTCACTGTAATTTTCTGAGGACTGTTTGGAAGGAAGGGCTATATTCTCAAAAGAGTGCAGAATTTTATTTCCATGGCTGTCAGTTTGCTAAAAATTGAGAATGTGAACATGCTTGCAGGTATTCTGCAGGAAAAATTAATTACACAGCTTGAACTTCTGATACTTTTTGCAGCTTCTCAAAAGAAGTAAATTTATTTACAGCTGAGACTTGCTTTTATTTTTCCCAACCAGATCTAACACTATAGTGTTTCAGGTCAGGAAGATGAGCTTTAAAACACTTGCATATACCAAAAATATTGTTTAAGTTCCTTTCATTATGACCCTAGTTGATGTTACACAACTTAGTGGGTTGTTATTTGAAATAGCTGTTTTCCCATCCACTCTGTGAAAAAAGAGAGACTGCACAGCAGGAGATGTTAGCTGGTACACAGGTTTTTTTCAATGTTATTGCAATGACAGCTTTGGCTTGATGGTTGACATTAAAATGAAAGAAAAATATTTTCCAGCACAGCTAGTTAAAGAGCCAAGGCCATGACAAAGTTGTTTAGCAGCAAAAGAATTGACTTTTAGAGACTCTTTAAAAGAAGCCTGAAGCAACTTAGAGGCACAATGTCATATCAGATAGTAGCACCACTTTTTTAACTGGAAAATAAAGCTATTTGAAGATGCCAGCTCAATAATTGTTTTGCATTAGCTAAACACAATGATATCAGCATCTTCAGAATCTGTGAGACTGGTTTCCTTTAGGTTGCTATGATACCATATTATTATTTGATATGATATGCTTTATCAGGGACCAGCATAGGAATAATGGTCAAGAGTAAAAATGAATAATTCAAATCAAGAAAATTCTCCCTTTTCAAAAAACACAGTTTATCACACAGTTTTCCTCTGCAAAGAGACCTTGTGAAACCGATATCCGTAGGTTTCCTGTTTACTGTCTTTCAAGAGCTCCAGTATCAAATATGATTACTTTCCAAGCTGTTTGCTTTTCCTAACTGTTATTTCTTCAAACTCATCTATGGTACAGACTGATTTCCTGTGCCTCTGAAATAAAATACTAAAGGTGATTTTCACAGGAGATACTGAAGATGATTTCTGCAAGGGGTTCAGTTTGTACAGCCCATTGCCAAGCTGATGAGGGTAAATAGGTACACAGGAGGCAGCTGACTAAATCATTCTCATGGGAATGGGTAAAGCACAATAAACTCTGACCATTTATCAAAGATGACAATAGAGGTGATTGCCATTTTTCACTAACATTTAGAGAATCAAGCTCAAGATCCTTTTTTTGGTGTACCTTTGGCTGAGACACCTTCATCCCTGGAGATCAGGGGGTCTACAAAATCCATCAAGGACCCAGGAGCCCCGACTCCACCTGGCTGTGAGGGGAGGCAGGGCAGGATGCAGGGCAGCCCAGTCTGATACAATCATGCTCTTCCATGGAGCCAGGGCCAGAACAGCCCAGGCTTTATCCCACAGACCCTTGTGATGCATTCAGCTGTTCAGCGAAGTTTATCCACCTTTAAGAAATTCAGTCATACTATTATAGGGCCATAAGGGTCTGGGGCGCATGTGGTCAGTGAAGTAATGTTTGATGCTGTTTCAAAATGGAGCTTCTAACAAACTTATAGTTCTCAGGAAATTCTGAATAGTTTCACTTGATCAGATGATTTAGAGTGAAATCAAATTTTGAAACGTAATTTGTCATAAATTAGCAACCCTTCTTCTCTGCAGTGAAGACATATTCTGTCACTAACACAAGAATGCAAGAATTTATATGCCAGGATATCATCAGGGTTAGAAGGGGTTGCTTTAAATTTACTTGACCCAGTAAAAGTGAACTCAGGTTCAGACTGTTTAAGACAAAAGCAAAGAAACAGCTAAAGGACAGAAGAAAAAAAAAAGTTATAGTTCTCTGCTCTACATTTACATAATCTTATTTTATACCTTATTTTGTGTCCTTGTTTTCACCCACTCTGGTAATTACCTCTTTAACCATTTACCTTGGGAATACACGAAGTTCTGTAGGCACATGGTACTGAGTGAAACAAATAGACACTGGTGTAGTCCTCTTGAAACACCAAACCACCAGGTATGATGGCATAAAACAGCACTACGGAGTTTTAGCAAAACAGAGCAAGAACTCATACTCCTTTATATTATATGTGTTTCCTATGGCATATATGCAAGAAATTAATAGCTATTTTATCAACCAACTATATTATTCTTTGTTAGCTTAAGTGTCCAGTGTGAAAATTTAAACATATATATGCTTAATATTTAGATATTTATGTGTTATAAATTATGTATTTTTACAGACTTAATTCACCTATGCACATGCTTTGCATGCTAATGCAAGTTAAAGATGACTGTTGCTGGTTTATGACATGCAAGCCCTTATCATCTGTTAAAAACAGTCAGACCAAAACACCACAAAAATTATGGGGTTTGCCTTTTCCTGGAAAGAGACAGTCTGTGGTAGCATGCAGTATCATGAGAGGATAAATGAATTTACTATAAATGAACCAGTTTGGCCAAAATCGGTACAGTCCCTAATGGAACATCAGCCCAGACTGATCAGTTTTATCGGGCTTGGATTAGCATACAAAGTACGCCCATAGGTGAATTTAACAAAAATTCATTCTTCCACTGTAAGCTATCTTTACCCAGCGACTACCTTTACCCAGAGCACAGATCACTCACTTCAAGATCTAAAAAAAAATCTCTTCTGCTTTGTGACAGGACAATAAAGATTGATTCAGCCCATTTGATACCTGGTAATTTAGAAAACAAGAGGAACTCTATCCATTTAAAATGTCTTTCACAAACAGCACAGTTATTCCTTTTCTCGAGAACAAGAGATTTAGCACTGCATCTGCAGTATATTTTTAAAAACATCTGAGATGTGTAAAGTGCCCTGGATCCCTAATAGCAAAAACACAGAACTAGGAGGGCCCTGAAACTGTTAGACAGATTTGCTGCCATTGAGTATTTAGGCATTGGCAAGAATTAAAAGAACCTTCTTAAGCAAGCAATTCACTTAGTGCCAATTTTGACATACTTTGCATTTCCTTTAAATGTCTGTGAAATTCCCACAACCACCACAGCTGTGTATTTCTACAGGTACCAGCAGGACTTCACATAATTTTTTGTCTAATGTAGACCTGAATATGGTGGGGCTGTGGGATGTTCAGTGTGATTTGTTGTATGAGCAAATGAAACTGGGAATGACTGTATGTACCTAAAGACCCACTCACCATGGTGACATTTGAATTGGTTAGTGCATGAGCTAGTTTTAGTTTCATAACCTGGGCTAGTGAAATTAAAATTCACAGCTTTCAAATTATATTCAAATACGCTCTGTCAACATTAGCTGCCATTCTCATTGACAAGAAACCAGAATCTCTTGATTGTCAAATTTTAACTTAGCTTGATCAAGCACAATTTGTTCTTCACCTCCCAACTCTGGACCCGCAGGTTGAGGAGAAGCACAGTGGAAACAGGCAGGGATGGGCCACATTTTATCTCCTTCTTCCCCTCTTCTCCTTAAAGCTAGCTACTACTATTTTGTCTGCAGCAACTTAATTCTTTATTCTGTTTCTACTATCTCTCCTTTCTGAGGTCTTCCAGTTTAGTACTGAGAGATCTCAGATTCCAGACCCTTCAAGATTTGTTTGTTCAACTTATGATCTCAATAAGAAAAAATAATCCTTTCAGCCAGAGGAAGACAGAGATGTCAGCTTCTCTTCAGTATATAAATGGAATCCTGCTGGACAAGATCCCCGTCTTACAGGTTGTTGGGGTTTTAGGAGTTCTCCTGGGGTTTTTTCCTGTTAAAGGAGTTTTCCCCATACGTGCTGCCAGGGGGACAAATTACTGAGTGCTTAAGGAAACTGGCTATGGAGGTGGGGGCATCTGGCTACTCTTTTGTTTTACCTGGGTGTGTGGACAGTCGGACCCCAGCGTTTGGACAGAGAGGGAGGCTGTTTTCATCAGCTGCTTTTCCTTCTGCCAGAGAAACCCCGAGATCCCAAGCCCACCTTTCCCTGTCCCACTGGGAGCGGGGCCGTGGCCGCCCTGCCCCCGCCGTTGCTTCGAGCCTTTGCTACGTTGTAGCCCTGCTTGCCCCGCCTGCCCAGAACCTCCGGGGGGGGGTTCCCACTGCAGCTCCCGAGTTTGGATACATCTCGTCTGCCACCCGGGATTTGTGCTCACCCCTGCTGTTCCAGCCTGCTGTTCCCAAGGGTCTGGCCAGACACTGGGATCAGCTGCCCAGCGGTTTGTGAAGCCTTTGTTCCATCCCTTCCCGGGATCCCAGGCCACCAGTGCCACGTGCTCCCCGAGCTCGCTCCGGAGCGCCCCCTGCAGCCGCGGGGGAACCATCGCACCTGCCCTGCTCACCGGGAGCCGCCAGCGCCCCTGCCGGCTGCGAGCGGAACTGCACCCGAGGGGAAAGGGCCTGACAGCCGAGAAGGCTGGGACTGGGTTTGTGATTGATTGCTGTTACTGCCATAATTATTGTTGTTTGTTTGCTTGTTATACACATATAGATATATAACAGTAAAGAACTGATATTCCTATTTCCCATATCTTTGTCTAAAAGCCCCTTGATTTCAAAATTATAATAACTCGGAGGGAAGGGGGGTCGCATCTGCCATTCCAAGAGAGGCTCCTGCCTTCCTTAGCAGACACCTGTCTTTCAAACCAAGACGCAGGTTAACCTATGGACAAGGCTCAGGTGTGGCAGTGTTTCCAGTCTGCAAGTACGTATCTGGTACACCTGTTCTATTATTTGCTTGATGTTCTGCCCTTTGGCGGGGCTTCTGGGAGTACCAGGCATCATTAGAAACACAGTCTCATTTACAACAGGTCACTGGCTCCTACATGTTCAGGATAATATTGGGTTGTTTGCTCCCCCACCTGTTTCAGAAAGTGTCGCAGTGAGCTGGCAGCAGCAGGAAATGCAAAGGGAGAAAAGGAAGGTAACACCTCTTTCAGGAGAACATTTTTCTATTACTTGAAGAACCCAACAATGTGAGCAGGGTTGACAACAGGGATGTCAGAAGCCATATTCTTAGTAAAAAACAGGATTACTGAACTGCTGAAGTGTGATCTTAAGTTAAACCTTACCCTAACCTTGTCAAGGTCACAGAGGTGTGATGTTATCTTCATCTCTATAGGAGGTCTCATATTTCTGATGGTTTTCCCTGTTTGTTTTAGAGGGCAACTGCAAGATTTTCAGCCCTGAAAATAATACACAGCATAAGCAACTGGAGACAGCTGAAGCTGTTGTTAATGTGTTGTTAAATGGATACTGTTAAATATTATAAGTACTTTTCAGGAAAAATTTTATAGAAAAATTTTGCTCTTATATTGCCATGGTGCCACAAAAGGGAGCATATACCAAAGAATTCATTGCTTGGTCCACACTGTTAAACATTCACTGCTGAAAAAATACATAAATAATGTAAAAATTGACTCTCATATGGGAACAGTCCTTGACTCGTTGAAGTATCTATCATGCGTTCCTTCCTTTTCAGGCAAGACCTTTGAATTAGATGTCCACTGTTGAAAATATTTCTGCAAGTCTCTTGTGAAATCAGCTGCTGTTTGTGGAGGGAGATGCTTAGTATGCATTGCCATATGCAAAGTATGAAGACAGACCTTGTGCAGTACCAATAATCAGAATAAATGAAGTCATTTATTAAGTTAATCCTTGAAACTTAAAATGTAAATATCCCTGCTGAACCAGAAACCCGGTGTCAGTTGTGTCAACACATGCAGATGCTTTTAAACTAGAGAAAGTGCACTAACAAAGCCTAACTGGAGAGAAGAATTTGATAAGGAAAAGCAGTGGTTCTATTTTCAGAAAGGTAGCATATACCCTTTTTCCTGAAAAAAAAAAGTATTTATTACTGTGAGCTCTCAAAAAAAAAAAATGGCACAGGCTGCACAAAGCTGCCCTCAGCTCAACCAGCAGCATTATGATTCCTGTAACACATTCCAATGGTTTCTGCAGTGGGCTTCTAATTGTGGTAAATTCTTCATGTCATAAATCCAGCTGAACTTTTAGAAGTAGTACTTCCAAGGATAGATGGAGAAGGAAAAGAAGACTACTAAGTAAGATAGCAGCAGTTTGTAGGTGAAAGGTACAAATATGAAGGAATGGTTATAAGGCAAGTAAGAAAGTATTTGAAAGCATCAAAACTCTTAAAAGGCTGCCTCTAATGCAGCCTCTGTTGTTTCTATCCTGTCAAGTATTCATATTGATAAATCGTGTCTGCCTAGAATTAGAACCCTGGCCCAGGGGGAATTGCTCTCTAGGAACACTCAGCTGCCTTCCACAGTCAGTGGCACAGTTCACTTAATGTTTTATGGAGTTCTGCATTTGAGAAGATATAGCCGTGTTCACTCCTTGCAGTAAGCAAGTTACAGCACACAAAGAATCTCTCTTACTGGAGTGCTTTGATTTTTTTCTCAAGTTTTAAAAAATTTTTCATGTTCTGCAAAAATAACATTTTATATGGAAAACTAAAATGTGAGGGATCCCAGAATAACCTATATCAAGAGCTCAGTGTATATCACATATATGACATTCTATATAGCAATGCACAAAACATCTATGACGATGTTATGTAAATTGGCAAGGAATGCAAGTAATAATAATAATAGTAAGGTCTCCTACAGGTACATTGGCCAGAAAAATAAACTGATACATGCAGAGGTCCTCTAAAAAGCTCTAATTGTGGTAAACAAATGCTTTCTGACCTTTTATTTTTTAGTTTCGTTAAAAAACAGGAGTCCCATCTGAGCTACTTGTCTCAGTATCAGCTACAGATAATACAGAAATGGGCAACTCTAGAGTACTGTTCATTAAACCTTGCAATAGTACTCAAAAATAGATCAGATAATTTCTACCTTCTCTCCACCACCTACAAAGAGAAGACAGATTAGTCATTAAAAAATGTCTGTAAATAGATAAAGATGAATCCTACCCCCAATTTGCTATTAAGTCTGTCTTCCCTAACTAAAACATTGTAATTTTCTGTGTCCAACAATTTCTCTGTGTTGGCTAGATAAATGATAGGGGGTTTTTAGAAATGGTTATGTTTATGCTTGCCACCTAGTAAAATTGGGTACAGCTCTCTCAGCAATACTATAATATAAATAATGTGTGTGTTCACCAAAAAGCTTAAAAATTGCTAATCATCAATTGCAGTATCTAAAACAGTAGCTTTATTAGGTAATAGGCAGTTGCATATGAAATCCTGCTTACAAAATCAAAAATTCAAATGTAGGGGAAAAGCAGCTATCTCATTAAAACCTTTTGTATCTGTAACACAATGTTTCCAAACTTTTGCATGGAGCACTCTTGGATAAATTACTAGCAAATATGCATTTTAATAGACCTCTTCTTACTCATATTCCTAACATAATAACCTGGAAATCTATTTTGATTTCTCCTTCTTCGTGTTCCTTTCATTCTGGCACTTCTCTCTCTTCTGTGGGATCTTTATATTCCTTGTCATTCACTCTTCTTTGTGCTTTTTCTCGAGCCTTCCTTCCTCATGTTGTCCCTGGAAATTGGGATTACCACCTTCATGTCACGAAATCACCGGCAAAGATTCCATGGTGACTTCATCTAAGTTTCTTCACTGATTTCCATAGATGCTTCCCCATTATAGCAACAAAAGAGCAAGATGATAATGAAACCAGCTTTTATACTGCAATTTGTAGAGGGATTCCTTATGGAACAGGGGCATATGATAAGCCAGGACAGTCTGGCCAACCCAGTGTTACTGTGGAAAAACCTCTGAACTGGCCTCAGGCTGCAGGCAGGCCTGGAAGACACCTGGCAGCAGGCAGCCTTGAAAATCCTTGGCAAAGTTACACACTGGTTGGCTCCCCCACTGCTTAGAGGCTGTCCTGTGGGAATAGGGCGTGAATCTTTGCAAAGTAGATATAAGTTAGTGAAAGTAAACAATAAAGCGGAGCACGATGCTCAAATCGTATCGGTGCTCGTGTCGTGACTCTGGCCGGCTCCCCTGCACTCGGAACCCCCCCCCCGCAAAAGCAATTCATAGTCAGGTCAGTTCTCCAGGCAAGAAGGTTCAGTCCTGCAGCAAAAAAATGCCCAGCATTTTTTGTGAAGTTGTTTGGCAAAAGGCTTTCTAAGCTTCCCCTCTAGAGGTAAGGCAAAATGTGCAATAAAATCTTCAGATTAATACAAATTAATGGGTATGGATATGCTGAAAATCTTCACATTTATAACATGTAAAGCAAATCTTTTTTCTATATATGGAGAAGTATTAAGGACTGTATTATTTCCTATAGGCAAACTCGAGGCTCTGATTAGGTAAAGCCATCTCTTTCTAAGCCATTGCCTTGCTTCTGGTGCAATTTTCATTTTGAAAAAACATTCTACAAGATATCCTTGCATGCAGTGAATTTGTTTGGATTCAGTAAGGTTAGTGCTTGAATTCCATGTGGAATAAGGAACACGTGTCAGCTCTGTTTGCCTTCAGGCCAATGAAAAGGAATCTGTCCATGGAAATTAGATAATTTCTTAGCAATGTAATTTAAACATTCCCCTCTTCTCCTCATATTATGAAAGACAGTGTTAAGCACTGCAAGATGAAAATCAGAAGCAGCTCAGACATTCCTTTTGGCTTGTTGACTTGGTATTATCTTCCGAATCCATGCAAATTACTAGTAGACAAAACATCATTCAAGATGCTCTTGACTTATTCATAAGAGAGAAGAGATACCAGATACGCACAAGCTCCCTTAGTTTCTGAAGGAACTGGAGTTCCTCAGTAACATATTTTCCCCAAAGATTTTGAGTCTTTGTCATTTCTTACTGGACTGCTAGTGAAGGTCATATTTGAAAGTAACAGCTAATTTTTCTGAGATTATAAAGTTAACTGTATTTTCTAGTCTTCTATCACAGTGCCCCAGCAAAAATATTGCAAACGTGAAACCTGCTAGATTCTGGATGAGTCTGAAATGACCTGATAAAACTCATGGAACTTTGCCTGAGCAAATCAAGCCTCACACAAGAAACAAACAAACAAACAAAACCCAAACCACAACCAATTAAATGGAATAAAAAGTTCTGTGTCTTTCTGGGGCAATGCCCAGTATCAGCTGGGAATTGGATTTGTGAATGCTCACCTCCAAAGATTTTTCCACCGCAGTTCATGACCATTAGAGGATGGACGACAAGCAGTCATTATCTGCCAGTTTAAGGTCCTTCCAAGCTCAAGGGGTATTTATTCTATTAGAAATGTTTCAGTAATTTTGAGAAGCTGGTGTTTCAAAGTCCGATTTAGCATATGCCTTATAACAATAACAGCAATCCAGAAACGATTCAGGTAAATTTTAACAGCATGCCTTTGGAAGCCCTCACAGCTCTTAGTAATATTGCATTCCTAAGAGACAATCCCTTTTGGTATTTCCTGTGGAGTAGGTAAGTCCCCTTCCTCCATCCTGCCCCCAGTCCAGGAAAGCTTCTTGACTGGTTCCTTACATCTGGAAAAAGCCCAAATAATCATCCTAGGGAATAATAATGATTAAATGGATATTTCTGATCCCTACAGGATCTACTTCTTCAACTGATAACTTATATTGTCCATATCAAGCATGTCAGTCGTGTAAAATAAATTACTAATGGTACTTTTTAAACCATACATTTTTCTCACTTAGAATATGCACAGAGAGAGACAGATATATGTACAGACCTTTGTATATTAAAAATGGCCCCAAATAAAAATAACATCATAAAATGATGCTCAACTTTGCTTTTGGAGTACAGTGCTACATCCAATGCTCAATATGCTTAATAGAGCTGTATATACTAAGAGGAAAATTCAAAACTTTCTTTCCTCAGAATGTCTTTTACGTATGACATATTTTCATATTTCACTTGATACTATCTACTGACCCGGTTTTCCATGCATGCCTTAGCCCTTTTAATTGATCTCCTCATTGCCCAAAGCACAGTATTGCAATTCTACAATCAGCTATTCACTTTGTATGAAAAAATTCCTTAACTCCCCAGGGAGTTATTGAACAGCATATACAGCAGCCTAATCATGAAGTTGCTTTACATTTTTAATCCTTTGGTTGTAAAGCATTGTTCTTCCTTATATCGGAAAAGAAATTTGATAATTTTGGAACCAAGACTTTATCATTGCTGACATTCTTTTGGGAGCCCTATAAAGAACTTTGGTGTAACAACACAAAAAATACTGCCTCATGGAAAATGTAGAGAATACAGTGAAAGTGCCCAGGGAGTTCTAAGGCTACAGCTTAAAATCTCTGCGAATTAAATCTCACTACTATTTTCTGTTATAACAGTCTTGCAGCAGACTGACCTGATGGAAATTCTGGGGTTTCTGATTGTGACAGATTACTGACTTCCAATGAGTGTGAGTTCCTTTTGATCTTTTTTGGTGAGAGTTGTAGGTACTCTGTGTGAGTTAAATGTTAACACAATTTGTTGTCTTTGCAATAGTTATGTTTGCTCAGTTTTGTGTAGTACAGTGATGCACTCAGAAATCATCCTATTGCAAACTACTGAGGTGAGGTGAAAGATACGAACTGACTAATATGGAAAACTACACAAGTGAAGACTGAAAGAGGGGAGCATTACTAATTATACTATTGGTATGCTCAATATAGACACATTTCTTAATACTGATAAATCTTAAAGAAGATTAGCAGGCTAGGTCAAAACTGGTCATTTATCACAGCAGCACATATTAAATTGTCACCAACTAACTCAGGAAATATTATTCAAAGATAATATTGTTTTCTTATGACCTAGGACTTAAAAGACTTATGTTTCTTTTCTCATGTTTTCTATTAAAAATATAAACCATTCCAAATGATTTCTGCTTTCTGCCTGGAACTGATATTGTACAGTTTTTGTCAGTGCTTATGTCTCAATATTCAGAGGCTGGCAGTCTTAAAAATGTAAATGTACATTTTAACATGCCAGAAACCCTTAAAAAAGGCAACACAGAACAAGTTAATAACATTTCTGTGTAAAATTTGTCAATGGTTCCTATTTTCTACATGGGCTGAAAAAAAACCTGCTGGAATATCCAAACTACTGGGGCAGCTGAGACAAATGGATGCCACGTGTCCCATCTTCAGATCTGTATGGAGCTTGAGGAGGAAAGTTAATACCTTCTTACTCCACTTGAGTCAATTCAGCCATTTCTATTCAAAGTCCATGTTAATCTTTGATCTTTAACTACTGCCAGTGAGAAGTGTGAAACCAGAGTGTAGGTCAAGTGTGGGAAAGTGCTCATTCCCCCAGATGACTGAGGCTATCAGTTATAATACTTTAAAATTATGTTATTTTCCTCATGACTGATCTGGGCCTGTTTTTAATGACAGCAGTTTAAGATAAATTATTTTTATTTTAGTCACAGCTCAAGTCCAGGTTGAGCTTCAAAAGCAGAGCAATCCCTGTCAAGTGGCAAGAAACCGTGAAATATAATTAGAATTACTGGCACCCTGTACTCAAAAAAGACTTAAACCAGAATTATGTAATTATTTTTCTTTAGAAGAGCTTGTCTACTGGATTTACTTTCCTATTAAATCCAAGAATAGAGTAAGTCTTCTAACACATTCTGTCAAATAGCAGTACAGAATTTAGTAAAGAATTTCATTGACCTTACCTCTACCTTGCTCTGGGTGTCATTGTGCCTACAGCGACTAGGGGTCTTTTGCATTTCTTTCTCTCCAAACAACTGGGTCTTCAAGATAGGCAGCTCCCTTAGACATTTTCTACACACTCATGGCAAAGCCTCTATTGTCTCTAATCACACAATGATCTGTAAATAATCTTCCCTCATGCCATTATTCCGACATCGTGCAATTGTTTTGCTTTTGTAGCTTGCATGAGAGCTGGAGGGAAGGCATTTCTTCTCATGAAACTGCTCGTGATCGTCATTGCTGAGGGGCACAAATGCTTCCCAGACACCAACCAGTGCAACACTTCCGTCAAGCATACCAGCCTCATCTCAGCTCACCAACAGAGCAAACTTGCAGAAGTAAAGAGATTAAACACAGGTCATCATTTGTGCCTGGGTGAGTAACTGGACCCCAAAAATTCTGACCCTCGGTTGCTCACTTATCAGGGTCCAAATGGATAACAGGGGGTCCATCAGTTAATACCTGAGTCCGTTTCAGTTGCAAATGCCAAACTCAATTTTATGATTGGTCATTGCTAATTTATTTGAGCAGGTTTATCCCAAGTTAGTATGGCTCATTTTCTGCCTTCTTTTTTGTTCTTTTAAATATGTCTCTTGCACTTTCTGTATTAGAGATTTCTACCTTTCAAAGAAAAATAGCATGCATGAGAATAATACATTCAGAACCTTTACCTTAATAGAAGGAGGTAGGGAGTTACTAGTTTTGAAGACACAAAATAAATTTTCTGTTCAATGCATTAGGCAATTCACAACATGATACAATACTCAACACATGTCTTAGAATATTAAAGTCTATATTTTAATATTTTTCATATTGGGTTTATTGGTCTGGGTTTCTGGTTTTTCCTTATGTGTTCTTGGAAATGGAACCTCATATCTGAGGCTTCTTGGAGGCCCAGTTAGAATAAATGAATCAAGTAAAAATTAATGTTGTCAAATATTTCTTACAGGACTGGCACTATAGTAATTGTGATCTTACTTTTAATTATACTAATGTAAATGTGCTCAATTAACCAATAAAAATTTTTCTCTTCCCAGCCACCTTTTCTGGGAACCCACAAGCTGAAAATCTTGGGTTCATGTTGGATTCCTGCCACCTTCTATTTCTTGCATGCAGGAAAAGTTTTCCAGTCTAGAGCAATCTTTCAGCAATTCAGATTGTGGCCTCAGTGAAAAACTGCACAAGTTCACCCAGACTGACTTAACTTTTAAGTCATGACCAGGGTTACGACCCAGCCTGTGAATGACGTGGCAGGTGGGTGACCTCATTTCCCCTCCCTGTATCAGAAGGTCAGCATCCATTACATATTTGCTCTTCAGAACTCACTGAAATAACCATCAGTAGAAACACTGCCATCAAATAAGGAAATAAAATTAATAATATCCAATATGCAAAAAAAGGAGTGTAGTGAGGAAATATCTTTTTGTAGCAGTTTTTGGAATAAAAAAGGATATGCAGATAAGTAATATTCCTGAAGAACTTTATCCGCTATGTGGCTGTAGAGCATTACAATTCCAGGAGTGATAAAATAGAAATTTCCTCACACTTACTCATTAACACACTTCAACTCAGCTTTGATATGGTTGAATTGATTCCTACTGCAGAATTCAAATAAATGTTCAGGAGTTCTCCTGAAATATTCAACCACATCACTATGTTGCAAATACAAGTGTAACCAGAAATGGCCTCAAAAGTGCATTTTGCCTCCAAGAAAATCTTTTTAGAACTATAGGCAATTGACATTTGTTTCCTTTTCAATTTTCAGACAGCTAAACTGCTTATCAATATTTGCTCTTCCCATTTCACTGCTTGAATATTAGCTCTGCCTGCTGTTTGTATCACAAAATAGAAACAAAATATGCTCTCTTTTACACACATGAAGTTTCCCCCTTCAGCTCTTTCAACCTGAGCTAAAATTTATTTCCTCATCATTACTTTGCCCTTTTTGAAAATTTTTATTCCCTTCTCCTAGATATTGAAAAAGAAATGTGTTTTAAAGGGATTTTCCTCATTTAATGTCAACAAAAGAGGATGCTTTGACTTGGTGAAATGAAATGCTAATTTGATTTTTATATCAGTTCCATCAGCTTTTTTGCCTAAATTAATTAATAAGTCCACTTTATAAACATGATTAGTGTTATTTTTTAATTTTTTTTTTTCAGGGGATTTACTATTTATTTAAAAAAAATCTTCAGACATAAATAGATATTTCTAAAGAAATTATTTCGGGGGCGTTAAGTTATAAAAGTTTCAGAGAAAGAATTTTATTTTTATAATGCATCATTTGCTTCTATTAGGCATTGAAGTGATGAATAATAATTACAAAATCTGTAAGAAATAAGAAAAAATGTTTTCTTCTTTTCTGAATATCATAATATATTTAGCCTCCAGATACTCAAGAAAATGGCATCTTATCAAGGGCAACTAATGTTATTAATCAAAGTGACATTTGAATAAATGGCTTTGACTTTATACACAAGGACAATATAGATGATCTGCAGATATTAATTGTTTATCACACTGAATTATTTTGTTTAATGCCATTACATTGCCACTGATTCACTGGATGCAAACTGCTTATCATTTCAAGGCTTATTCTAGTGGCAAAATATGAAACGAGAACCTTATGAATATGCAGAGTCTTTCCCCATGGCACTAACTGAGGCCTATTTATGGTTGTGATTTATGAGACTTATGAGCACAGCTAGAATTTCAGTTCAGTGTTAACATTCCCTCTATGCGTGACATGACAGTTTATAGTTCACAGCATCTCTGCATTACATTTACTGGTAATTTTTTTTTTTTTTTTTTTAATCCATTCATTTAAGATAAAAATCATGTCTCTAAACCTCTAACCTTAGTTCTCATATACACTTGGGTAAGGGGGAGGGAGAAGAGATCATGGCGAGAGAACTCACTGAAATCTATCCCTGGAAGACATGCAAAGTCTTCTGATTCCCAGGCAATCAAAGAGCAGGTTCCTGTGCCCAGCTGCAATGTTCCCCACTAGCAGGGAGGAGTGAAAGACAATAACTGAATCCAGTTAAAGTTGTCATTTCTGTGCCTTATGCTTTGTACACCTCTTCAGTCCTTTCCCACGTGCAACCTTAGCACACATAAGCAGGTTTGCATCTTGGCTGCAGTGCCAACTTCTATGAAAATCTGTGTCATCCACAGCATGTGGACCTTTTATGTCTGGATGACTACCACAGCCAACAGGAGAGTCAGTGTTTGCCCACAGCTAAGGAGGAAGGAAATGGGGATAGAGGGCAAGAACAAGGGCAGGAAACACTGAACTGCAGCTTTGGAGTTCCTGCACCAGAAAAGAAGAGAACTTTGATGTCCAATTGGACAAGGAAGCAGAAAAAACAGGCACAGCTTGGAGGAAGGAGTCTGTAATTAAACAGCTTTGGGTGTGCTGGAGTAATCACGAGAAAGGGGATTTTATGAAAGGAAAAGTGTTAATCAACAATAACCATAGGAGAAGGAGAATAAGGCAGGCTGTCACATGTAAAGACTGGAGTTTCATACCTTAAGAGGGCTGCATTAGGCACTCAGTTTGGCCTTTTAGGTTGGGACTTTCAATTCTTCAATGTAGACAAGTATTGGCTACAGCTAGGACTAAGACGTAAGCAGGGAATAGACGAGTTTCTGGGGGCATTCAGGTCTCAAGTGGCAGGTTTGGTTATCCCACTCCTGCTCTGGTGTAAGTTTATTACAAAATATACCTTCAGGAGGAAAGAGTATTATTTTTTCCTAGGTCACATTTGTAGAGCCACTGTTATTATTTTTAGTTTTAAGTTTAATTATACATTCATATTTTTTGCAGAATTTTCTCCTCTTCATTAATATTCTCCTCACTTTCTAAGAAACAGCTTTGGAGTTTGTCTTTCAGAATTGTTTCCTTTAAAAACTTTACTCCAGGGACCTCAGGCAGTAAACTGCTTTTTCTACTTTCCTCTTGAGGCACATTGTCTAGCTTTCAGGCTTTATTACTGGTCTTTATTTTACTAAATATTAGTGGCAAACAGCTTTTTGACTGTAGCATCTGAAGCAGATCTTCCATAACCCTTTCCAAACTTGTCATTACTGCAAGGGTGTTTGTAAGACCTGATGACTCAGACTGGATACAGATAAATTTAGATTATTTTTGGGCCCCTGCCTTTGCTATTTCTCACCATCACAGCCGAAATCTACAGAACAACAACCCAACTGTGCAAGCTGGACAGGGAGTACTAAGCATTTCAGTATGCCCTGAGTAGAAGGGTCTTAGAAACCATATGCCCTGGAGGATATCCAGTATATCCCAGCCATAGGTAGGTCTAAATGCAAGGTACCTGTTGCCTTCCAAAAAGAGTTAGAAGCTGTGTCTAATCAATGAAACTTGAGGACTCACTGCACCTCACAAAAGCCAAAAGCAGAAGTCAAACTGTTCATGAACCTACTTCCTCACTTGGTTCTCTTAAAAGTTAAGCACTAATCAGGTGGCCAAGTGAGCTCCTCATAGACACACAGCATCACAGCTCTCTGCTTGTAGCCACAGGAAGCAGATATGTTTCAGAGAAATAAAACTGTGGCTGTCCAGTTGAAATAGTTGTCCTCTGAAAATAGTAGAGGTAGAAGCTCCAGATTTTTTTTTTATACTGTGACAATCAAAGACCTCAATAATTTGGAGCATCCAGACAGTTTTCAGAGGCTTCACTAAGTCATCATGAACTCCCTAGCTGCAATGGATTTTTTGGGCTTTACTCATGCCACCCCAAAACTGCTTGAAATTTTGCATAATTCAGCTTTTCACGGTGAGTGAAGTAAAGAAGCATGAACTAAAGGAAACTTCAAAAACAGTTTGAATGGAAAATTCATGCTTATCTCTGGCAGAATATAGTCATATTTCTACACTTACATTGTTGTGCAACAAATGATATTTAATTCTTAAGGAATCATTACTCACATTAGAAAATTATAGGAAGTCTAGGCTAGAAGAGTGATTTTGAAAATAAAGCTGTATTGAGGGGTTAAAAAATCATTGATCATTGATTTCATGCTTGTATAACTGTGAAAATAGAACAAATTTTATTGAACATAATTTCATGAGTGTGCATAGCAGAAATAAGCCTCCTGCTTAGTCTTAATGGCTTCTGGCTCATTACAAGTAAATAATAATTACAGAGAGTGTTAACTGTTAGTTCAAAGAAGCTGAGATGAGGGCCTCTCTAATTGTGTCGCTTTTCTGGCCTTTATCCTTAGAATATCACGTTCTTCCTTACTAATAGCCATTTTTGTGGATTCATGCCACTGGAAGTCATGAATAGAGCCAGCAGATTATTTGCTCCTAACTCATATTTGTAATTGTACAGGAAATAATGTTTCATTCTTTATGAAATGTGTCACATTCATATTTTTTTCTATACTACTTTTCTTTAAACATGGTGTTTAAATATCAAGGTCCCTGCACAGGGACCTCTTGAAACACAGAATTTTCTATTCTTAGGAAATTAAAACCCCACAATCATAAATTGTACCTTATGATTGTGTAGCTCTGATCCCATCTGTTCTGTGAAAGGGAGCGGAATCTGACTTTCAATTGATTCTCTCCCCTTTTTTTCTATCTCCCCTTCTTTTTTCTCCCTCTTTTGTTTGTCTTGTGCCTACAGGAGTGCTTGTCGAGAGCTGTCATCTGGTGCAACCCCTGTTGACAGTGAAGTCTTCAAACATAATCAGCTAATGAAAGAAAGTGGCACAAGGAGAGGAGAGACATGTTAACTTAGGGATTTCTTTACAGTGTTTGAGGAGATGAGAGTGAATATGGAGGACTAAGAAAAGCCTGAATATTTTGATGTCCTGGTGGCCCCTTCTTTGCTGTTTTGCTCCTAGCACGATGGCCAAAGTGAGTCAGGTCATGAAGGCATAATAATAACCAGGAAGCCATACTCATTAAAAACAGACATTCCTCAATCAACAGTGTTAAAATTAATTGATAATAATAGCTTTAGATAAAAGGAAAAAAACCAAATGTAGCAATGTAAGTTCATATTATGAATAGAGGTTGGCATAAATTTTATTATCAGCCAGACAAGTTAGCATCCAAACAGGAGCACCCAAGGGCAGAGCTATTCCATAAGCACTTTTTTTCCCTAAGGAGATAATAAAAAGATCCTTTTCAACAACTACCATTAAATAAGCAGTCAGCTGGGATACTGCTACATTGCAGAAGAGAGCTGCCCCATGCAACAACCAGTTCTTGAAAGATGCAGTAATTTCTGACTAACAACAAGAATCAAAGGTTCAAAGCACATCTGAGAATATTTTTAGCTTTCTTGCTAATAGATAAATGCTTTGGACAAGAGGAAAGTTAGACAATGTGCCAAGTCCAGTCTTGAAAGTGAATCACAGCAGTCTTCATCTGCTGTACCAAATAAAAAAAGCAAAGCAAGAAGCTAATATACCAAACAAATAACTGCAAAGAAGCAGAAAAGTAAGTATATTTAAAGGGCAGATGTGCAGATATGGTGGTAAAATCCTGATGAAAGAACAACGATACTGCTCTATTTCAGTGCCCATCTGGTAGTGGTAAATATGTATTTGTCCCTTCTGCATCACTTCTGCCTTGAAATGAAGCATCCTGAATTGCTAACCATAACTATGGTAAGAGATATCATTATACCAAAAGTTAAAGACGAATTAAAACAATCATATTGTAATCTGTCACAGAAACAAGCAGGAACTGTGCATGGAGGATATTAATGCAGCACAAAATGGCAAGAAATGAAATTATTTGGAAAGCTCAGAGAAGCACCAGATGCAGAGACATAGCAGCACACAAATAGGTAGTGGCATGCCAAACAGACAGCAGGACATTGGTGAATGTACCAACTACAGAGAGTTCTAGCGCTGTGGAAAAGGAAAAAAAAATAAACCAAACCAACCGAGCAAACAAAAACTAAATCCCAGACAAATTTAAATTACATAGACAAAACAATACTAGGAAAACATGAATTGCAAGTACATGATCAAGCAAAACTACCTAGGCTTAAACTTCAGAAGTGTCATAGCCTTCAGTTAAACTACCAATGAATACAATAACCTAGTAACACTGGGAATGTGATAAGAAAATTTCTATGAATAGGTGCAAGAGCTAAATTTTGGGGTTTTCTTAAAACCCAAATAATGAGAGCATGTCTTCAACAGCATTGTAAGCCTAAGTACTCCAATCCCTGTCTCAGAGAGCAGCAGGTGTGTGGTGGCTCTTATGGCACAGACTGGCAGCTCCTTCAGGTTATAGTCTGGTTGCTTCCAATTGCAGGAGCCTCCACTTGGTGGTTTGGGGTCTTTATAGTGTTTGTATAAATTCAGAAGGAAAAGGAAAGAAAAGAAAGAAAGTAAGAGACATTGCTGAGGTCAGAGTACCCAAAAGCTGGGTAAGTAGTGCAGCAATTATTCAGATGTATAGGTCCATACTGTTTAAACAAAGCAGTGATTAAATTTTACTATGCAGAAAGTACTAAGAAAGATGGAAGATTACACTTCAGCACTTCAATGCAAGAAGACTGATTTTGACAAGTTATATTGTGTGAGAAATCCAATTGCCTTTCTATAAGTTGAACATTACTGTTGTTCAGAGAAAAAAAATTGTGAGAAAAAACTCTTCGTAACACTACTAAAGAAACTCATATCTATAATACAAGTCAGTGAGTGTTCTGCTGGCTTTAGGAAATACTCATGGAGAGACAAGACAAAACCATTGCATATAAAGACTACAATGGGCCAAATCTTTCCGAAGAAATCAGGAAATTAAATTTAAAGTAAAATTAAAGATGGAATTGTACTGAACAGCAATATCATATTCAGTACACTTGTTAATCTCCTGCTGTAACATGATTCTAAAAAACCCAAGCAACATTATTAGCACAATGTAGCGGACACATGTGCCTAAAAATGTGAAAAAATTCAGGACTAATACTTTTATTCAGGTGTGTGCAAATGTTTTGAGGCATGTAGCAGACAGACAGCCAAGAGCTGTAGTTATCTCACCCAGACTCTGTTAACTCTAGCTGGGATGATTAAAAAAAATAAAAATTGAGCAATACCTTTATCTATCTTTCTCTACATAAATGCATATTCTCCATTCTGATCCTATGTGGTTTTTCTCAATTTCTTTCCACAGGAAAATATCTGATGAAATCAACACATTTATATATTTCCATAACTTCAGGGAAAATTTGCTGTCAAATGCATTCCTGTTGAAACAGCTCTAACAGATTTGAGCACATGAATCCAAAGAGCTGACAATCACTGCACACAGCAGAAACACACTTCTTTAGTATAGTCTTCTATTTGGGTTTCTGAGAACCAATACAAAACCACAGTGACCGATTTAGACCTAGGAATTACACACTTCAGACACAGAGTGCCCAGCCACATAGTTTTGCTTTGCAAGTTTTAATTGCACCAAGCCTGTGCATATTGCTAGGAGTGAAACTCCAACAGCATTGCAACAAACAGTAGACAGGCTAATGGCCACATTCAACAATATCAAACCTCACTGGGGAGGGTTGTGTTAAAAAAAATTAAAGAAAACACATGCTAAGCCACTCCCTGATGAAACTGCTCTGTGATGGTCTTAACCTCTGTACAATGTTGGATGCCAAAATTTGTGTCTGCTTTGCCATTACAGAATTTTGCCTTACAACAGCTGGGTGTACCAAAAAGAGATGCTGAAAAGTTAAAGACAGTGTATGCAAACACTGTATGACAAAATTACAGGGGTTTTGGTGGGTTTTTTAGGATAAACAATATATTTGGAATGAAATGGTGTATTAAACAAATAACAGCTGCATAGTTATTCATATATCATGGCAGAGAATTTTTATACATCTTATAAAAATAAGGATTTACTACTCCAACCCTAACAGAAGACACAAATGGAGACTTGGAAATACACATTTGTCTGAGACTGAGATGCAGGATGGGCAGTAACACAGCCCATCCCCAGCAAACAGCAGTGACCAGCATGTCATCACCCTGATAACCTGTATAAACCAAGAGGCCTTTAATCCTTCCTGAATGACAGATTGAGAATTATGCCTGAACAAGTATGCCTTGGGCACAGAAGAAGAACCTTGAGAAAAAGAAAACTTAATTCACAACCTAATCAGGATTTAATTACTATTTAAAAATAGAAAGAGTTAGTGAGAGAGAGAGAGATAGAAAGGGACATTTTCTGCAGGTTTGTTTTTCAGTGATAAAACTTCTGAGTATATTCTAGGTTGCTACATACATTAGACTGTTATTAAATACATTATGATATTAGTCATGTTAAAATTGACTGCTTCAAGCTAGCTGTATTTTGCTTCCCTTCTAGAAAACATTTCAAAGTAAACTTTAAGGGATGGTGTGACCTTTGCAATATACCATTAACAAACTAATGGTAAAGAGTTATTCCAAGAGACAATAAGATTTGTTTGGAGAATGTTTTCTGTTGTGCAAAGTGTATCAAGTCTTGCACTTCTGAATGAGGAAAATAGAGGGAATGAGAATTTCCTCCCATAAACACCTCATCTTCCACATCAGGTTCAGTAGGAGCATTGCAGGACTGAGATCACAGCAAGAGCTCTTCTCCTGATAGCAAGCATCAGTGTTGAATACTGTTCATGATACTCATAAACAACACTTGGTAACTTACTGGAATGGAAAGAATAAATGTTTCTACAGAATACTTTGGGGACCCTGGTCCTACTTATCTGTAATAAATTCAGGGTCAGCAAAAGGCCTGAATGAATATATGATATTCATTCAGGCCCATGTATCTTCTCTAAGATACAAGCTGCATTGAGTTCTAGTTCAGCCACACCATGACCCAGATATGCCTGTGTCACATCCAGCCAGTCACACAGACCTATCTACACACATCTGCATGGACAAATTGTAAAGAAAATAAACTAGGGAAAAAGACAATGCATTTTTTCACAGAATTCAAACAAATACCTTCTTTGCCTCTGCTATACAGTAGCACTGGTAATAAAACAAGAGAGCTTGTTACTAAACAATAATTTCTTTCTCCAGGGCATTACAGACTGGCTGCTTCAGCATCTTACTGTCTGTCTTGAATTTTTAAGCAATTCTAGACACAGGCTAGCCCTGGGGATCTGTCCCAGCTCATGGCAACTCTGAACATCAGGACAGCTCTCCTGCACAGACTGCTACAAAATACAGCGTGGTGCTCAGTGTAAGAGCATGCAGAAATAACATGTAGGCATGTGGAAAAGGGAAGCAAGGACAAGCTATTTATGCTACCAGATAAAAGCCTCAGATGCATTACCTGCCTAGTTCCTTTTCCTGTGAATGTGAAAGATTTAATCAGGAAGTTCTTGAATTGGAGAAGTCTAAAGAACCGGAGTTGCATCTTTATTAATGGTCTTGTGTTGTGCCATTCCACCTACTCTAAAAAGCACACTACAGCCAAAAATAATGCTACTCATCATTGTGTTATGTTGTGTTTATCCACAAGATAAACAGGCAAGAAATCAGGACTGATTTTATTTTAACACAGAACAAAGAACCAATTCTAATTCAAATAAAAGAGAATAATTACTTTAACTCATAGAGTTAAAGTAAGTAATATTATTTTGTTCTGTGTTCCCACAGACTGAAAATTCAGTAATGGGCTATGTCGCAGTAGCAAGGAACTTTAAATATTGTTTCTGTATGTGCATGTATTTATAATAATTCTGTAATTGCTATGTAAAGTCCTGTAACCTTTTCAACACAAAATCAATCTATTTCCTTCCCAGGCCCAGATAAAAACTGCTGCCCCATAGATTAAAAAAAAAAATATATATATATCATAAAGAAAAGGGCTTTAACTAAACTAAATTAAATTTCATGTGAAAGGAAGGAAAGACACAGTTAAAAGAAGAGAGTGGGAAAGAATATTTTCTCTGTGCTAACTATCTCTGCCAGATACTAGCTACTGCTGCAGATGTATTCTTGAACTAGATATACTAATGATTTTCCCTATCTCAAGACTTGCTGAAATTCAACATACATTTTTTAAAAGTTTTCAGTTTATTTGAAGTGTCAGATTTTCCTGTATCTTCTGGCAAAGATCCATAGTTACCATCCTCCTTTCCACATTAAAGATCTAAAGCAAGTAGGCTGTTCTTCAGAGCTCAGTATGCAACATGGCACAGTAATAAAACCTGCCATATTGACACAGGTAAAATATAAAGAAAAATATTATATAAAATATCATACTGAAAATTTGGAACAATTCCTATGGGTCTTTAAAAGGGTACATGGTACTTGCAAAAAAAGTGAGCAGCAGTGTGAAAAAACATGAAGAAACAAAAGATGTTAGAGCCTGAGTCACAGTGAAAGTTACTTTCTTTGTGTTTTACTTCTTCTTTTTAGAAGAAAAAATACAGATTATATCCTTCTATGTTCTTAAAAATAGAACAGAATGTTCTTTTGCAAGGCATATATGGCAGTATTTTTCTCTGTTGGATGTCTAGATTTAAACAGAGTATCAGACATGCTTCTCTAACTCCTTGTTATATAGATTTATCCTTTCAAAGCGGGAAGAAAGTCAAAATAACAGTATCAACCCTCAACCTTAGTGAAAAATTATGTTCCAGGAAACTGTGCTGCATATTAGGTAGCCAATTTGTCTGGGGATGAGTGAAGTGGGCTGATGATCTTCAGAAAATTGAGTCCTCCAAAGGGCTCCCTTGGAGAGGGCTAACCAGTGGCCTGAAGGCAGGATGAAGCAGCAAATGGACCTTGCACCGTGGGACATGGTCAGCACCTTGGCATTTGGTCCCTATGCCTCAGCTTGATTAGCCACATTTCTCTCTTTTTGTTTCCTGCTGCACTTAATGCTTTGTCTTTAATCTTTATACAGGTCAGGTAAGATATGTCCTGCATATCACTGGTGCTCATGACTAAAGTATAAAGGTGTGCATGTGAGTGCAGGGGTTGGGGAGCAAAGCAGTGGGACCTGTGGAAAGAGATGTCCTTTATGTGTTTCTTCTCACTCTTGTACTCCTCCTTCTGGGGATGTGGTACATCTGACAGGTACCTCAGAGCACATGAAGCATCACTGCTTATTAGCCATTAGATATTTACAACAACTGGACCTGAACTAATTCTGAATGGAGCCCATGTGTGGTCTCTGCCTATATGACATGACTGAGCTCCAACCAGGATACATCAAAAGTGAGTCGACTGCAGTTACTCTGAGTGTTTCCTTGTACCACCCATGGGGTTCTGCAGATCCCATTACCAAACGTGTGTGAGCTGCCTGATCAGCTGGATCAGGTCCAGCTGAGGTAAAAAGGGCCAAGACCCTCTGAAGAAGAATAACTAAAGAAACAACACTATAGATTTCCCCAATGTACTGAACAAGATTTCTATGACCTAAGCTTAAGTCTCACAGATTCACTGGATTCTCACACATTAAGTCACCTGTCTAAGGACACTTGGGATTTGTGTGGTAAGGGATAAGAACAACCCTCTTACACTTAGTGGTAATGGCCCACTAATTTCTAGGTTGAGAGAGGCACCTCCGTTGACAGGCATGAAACTGGGGTCATTTGTTTCTCCTAGCCTGTACCAGAACAAGACTACTTACAAGAAGCAACCAGCTCAGTTTTCTATTAAAAATACTTAGACATTCCATTGCTACATTTTTTAAATGTTTAATGAGATGGATTTATTTCAAATTCAGTGTTGTAAAGGCTATCCGGATCAAAAATCCACTCTGTAGCTAGTGAGTTCATTAGCATCACTGATAACAGAAGAATGCTCTCCTTAAATTCACTGTGAACCTATTTAATTTTTTTCTGTCTTGCTTTTATTCAAAGCACAATTTGTTTGAAGCAGGATCAGTTCTAATCAATCCAACTCTGTTTTTTAATGAATTTATCCATGTGGTCCTTACACATCCAGAAGACTGTCCTTACTAGCAGTGTTGTGCTTTTCTAAAATGGTAAACAAATAGCTTTAACAGATTTTATACAAGGAGGATCTTTGCATCTTCCTACGCATCAGCCACGCTTCCAGGAAGGACTTAATTTAAGCTGTACACTAAATCAGAGTTAGTGGTGCTCTGCTACCTTCCCAGAAATGCCATCAGACAGACTGGTACTTCCAGGAATACTATTGCAAAAGCATGGCTACAACCCAGCTGTTCAGTAAAGACACAGATCTAGACTCAGCCTCTTCTCTAATGAAGGGAAAACTCCCAGCACAGTGGAGCCTTGCTAGGCATCCAGCACTCAGGAAACACACGTCTGCCAGCTTCCAGTGCTCTAAGAGGTCCTGCTCCATCGTCTATGCCTGCCTAGGCCCAGCTAGAAGCCCGTAACCTCTCTCCCCAAAAACCAAAATCTGCTTCCTCTAGGGCTTCGGGTGTCTGGGAAGGAAATGAAAAACTATTTATCTAGTCCCTGTTGCATCTACAGCAAAGCCAACAAGTATAATGGATTTGGTATAAGCCAACACGTTCAGGGATTAGGAGAAGGCTGAGTGGCTCTAGGGCTGATCTACTTTATGTGAAAGCCAGGGGTAGTGGAGGAGATGGGAATCCAAGCTGCTCATGGCATATCTGATTTGACTTGATAGACATTTCAGATATTTCTGTCATACATATTTGCCAATTGTGTCTCCAATGGTTTTTGCATTTCATAAGGAAAAAGGGACAGACCATGGAAAAACCTACCGCATCTGGACAGCAGTGTCTAAGGAGAGATTTCACTCTGAAGCTTTCTTTAATGGAAAACTGTATAGGTTATTATTGCTCATCACTAAACATGCCTGTACGGCCTTAAAATATACAGTTGTGTATTCGATTAGGTTATCATACATCAAAATATTTGATTTGACAAAATATTTTGGTAGCCACCTGCATGCAGTTGCTCAGGCTGCAGAAGGTGCTGTAGCAAGTCCCATGGCACTTCATTCTGTTTTGCCTAAAAATATCCTGTCTACATCACCATAGATGGAAAGTAAATATTCAGGAACATGCTATATAAATATGTACATGACGTCAAAATTCACTTACTGTCATATCATCATAACTTGCATGCCTGTGGAAAGGAATGAAAATTAGTTTATTTAAATGGCAGATTAAATATTCATCAAAATAACACCAGTAATTTTCACACTTCAGTTATTAATACTAATGGAGAAAGTCACTCTGGAGTGACTCCCATGCAAGATAATCAGCTTGAACCAGGCTGAACCAATTTGGAACAAACAAGATATTCTTCCACTCCTCTGATTGTGAATTTATCTGCTCTTTCCCCAGATGAAATAAATTAACAACTAAAGTGTGTGCAGCCTATGTAGGTCACAGAGTTGATGTAATACCTATTGCAGCCTCCTGCAAGGATTCATTTTTTACTACTGAGCAGCTGTGACAATCCCTCTGCACTGGAGTCATCTCTCTAGAATGCAATGTTAAAAACACTGGCTGCTCCTTTCCAACAAGAGCCAAAATTAGATGAACAGGTGTCTCTCACATCCCTGAGATGTGCCTCTGTGCTCCAAGATGCTGTTTCAGAGTCCAGCTGCAGCATTTCCTTCAGGTACACTGGGGCAAAAAAACCCGTGCTGTCATTCTCATTTCTCCAGCAGTGTGGGTGTAAATAATGTGCCCACATTAGTGAAGCTCAGGGGATCTCCATGGAAACACTTAATAGTTGACATTTAAACTCCTTATGCTGATAAAGGAAGCAGCTGACTCCTGACCTATTACTAATGGTTTATCAAGGTAGGAAGCAAGAGTTTTTCCTTGCCTGGCTAGAAATGATATGGTGACAGCAAATGCTACAGTATCCTTCCTCTTTTACCTCTTCCCTCTCCTAGGCATAACTTGCTGTTCTACAATTGGATTTTTCTTGACCTTTTCTTGTTTGTATCTCATTGAGACAATGTGGGTTAGCACTGACTAACACTGTCCCTGCCCGGCTCCGTGGGGTCCCGCGTGCCCCCACAGACGCACGGGTGGGTTCAGTGCTACAGTCGGCAGCAAAGAGTCGAGAAGGGCATTTGTGTGCGTTCTGCCAGGAGCATTTATTGCTGCTACACTGTCGAAGGGTGCAAATGCAAATATGAACATGATCCCAAAACTCACAGTTTTATCTGGGGGCAGGGAAAAGGCGGGACCAGGGAACGGGGACCCAATGGGGAAGCTCTGGGGAGTGACGAGGGGTAGAGGCTGACAGGCAACCGGGGAATCCAAACTGGGATAGATTAACAGAACAGAACAAGCATCCTGGGAGGAGCCTTTCTGGTCACCCTAACATAAAGAGGTTCTTGTGGTACTGGGGACTTGTCTTACTGAAAACTCTCTGTCCCTTGTAAGGTATGTTCACTGGCCACCACAACTGACTAAGGAAATGCCAACCTCCCAACCCACCTGCTAAATTAGCATACCTAACTTGTTTCAGGTTGTAAAAGAAAGAAATTCAGGAAATCTCTCAGATTGTGCAAGGGAAAACAGAAGACTCCTTTAGAAAGTTACATTGAAGTGACATTGCATTTCCCACAGCATCTGAAACATCCACATATTCTCCCTCTGATCAATCCAGATATCAACTCAACTTCCAACTGTCCCATGCAAGACAGGAGTTGGCTTTCTGAATGCTATATGCTCACTGCATGCTGGGTTTGGGGTATTATTGCCGCATCCCAAGCACAACCCATTTGTGCCAGAAACCATGATGTGCAAGGAGTTAGATCAGACTAAACTTTTCATCAATCAGCAGCTCAACCAAACTCCTCACTCCCAGACCCCAATGCACAAACCACAGTCCTTGTCAGCAGCAGCTCCCTGTCAAGACTTCCCACTCAGAGAAGCCCAAGCCCACCATCGACCAGAGACACACCCTCTCTGGTTTTAAAGTGACAGCCAAACCTTTAATAATATTTCAGTGTGCTGGTGCTGGCTTCATTCTGAACTGACAAGCAACTATAGTAGTGCCTTATAAGTCTGAGACCCAGTCTTCCCTGCCTACCCAGTTTCCACAGAGATAGTGGCATTCTGATGGCAAACCCCTGTAATCAACTGTCCTCCATCCAGCTGGTAATTAGTCACAGTTTCAGTCACAGTTCTGTGACTGGGTTTTTTGCTGGCTCTGACTTTGAGTTGTGCTTCATTAGAAAAGGTGATTTAGGTTAAAGGAAAACTCTTGAGTATCTGGCTTGTCTTTTGAGGAAAACTCCTATAATTATTTTACAGTTTTTATTCCAGATTTCCAGAATAAAGGAAGGATTTATTCTTGCTGTGGTAACCATATATAGCTTTGTTACATCTAGCATGAATGGCTGGCTGCAGAGATGATGTGGCCTTACATCACTGCATCATACAAATCAAAGGCTGATAACTGCTTGACCCATGCACTGTGTCTTTCCTCACTAAAAAAAAATTGCATTTAGGTTGCAAAGCTCACTTTCATTTACCACCTTTGCTATTTTCATGGTATTTATTTATTCATGTGGTGGGGTAGATATTTTTCTGTTTTCAAACTTTCTTATTACTTACTTTTAGGCTTAGAGTGTGTTTAAGGCTGACTGCAGCACTGTGTCAGTTTAAGTCCCTGCAGGGACCACAGATTGGGTCAGGTGATAGGGTGCTCTCCTGCATCTGCTATAGACTCATCTCCTAATCTTGGAGCAAGATGTTTTGCCATTTTGTGTTTCTGTTGTAGGATAGATGTAATATAAAAATAAGTGGGATCTTTATGTAGAAAATATTATCCATTAGAGGGACTAATATTATATTATCAGAAACTTATAGCTGTACTTCCTACCTCTGGACAGTGATAGTGAAAGTGAGTGTTGCACTAACTTGCACTGATAGTGCAATTGATACAAGGAAGATCTGATGAAAATGGAAGGTTTCTTCCTCTTCTAGCTTACATCCCTTAAAACATGTTAATGCATACCAGCTATGGTTGGTATTCTTTTTAGTTCATGCTTTTGGAATTCATAACCCAAGTAAGCATTTGTCATAAAACTTTACTCATTAACATAACACTGGAGGCTTTTAAATGCTTAGAATAGGCTGCTTTACCCATATGAGAGGTGTATAAACACCATCAAAGTGTCCCTACTGGCTGTCAAAAGATGAAAACATACCATCATGCTGATTAGCAGAATTTGACTACTTAGAGTAGAATACGCATACATTTCAGTGTTGAAGGTCCTGACTTCAAATGCAGCTTGAAATGCAATCAGCCAGTGTCACCCACATGCCACTTCCCTCAGATTTTACACCTTATGGAGCTAAAGGACTTGCTTTCTGATCTTATTGCAAGAGGTTTCATTCAAAAGCACTAGGTTTTTATTTGAAAGCTACATGCTTCTTCTGAATTTCTGTTCTCTCATATTACTGAGATTGATTTTCAATTTTTATTTCATTAAGAGTGTGCCCTTGGATGGTTGGAGTTTTTTAATTGATTTATGCTTAGTTGCTGTACCTTAGATATTCCTCGAGTGTTTGGAGACATAATCTAGGGCATTGAAACAACGTACCTTGGCTACGCCAGAGGTAAAAAATTAATTTATTATTTAACATTTGTGTACTCTCTTTATCACCAGCAATCACCATTATGTGGGAGGGCTGTTGGGATAGAATGAAAAAGCTTGATAAATCAACATCCTGGCACCTTAAATGCTGAATTCTGCGTTAGAAATGGGGAGTCAGCTCTGCTCTTGCTTCCAGCTGTTATAAATCCTGACACATTCAAAGATTTTTGGCACACACTGTTTTAACATCCTGAAGTTTACATATATTTAACATTCTCCCCTCCCCCGTTCCCCGTAATGGCTGTAGTGTGTGATTTTGTTTTATCACAGTAATCATATCCTTCTCCCTCTGAGAACAAACTCAGCCCAGCACCCTGGATACAGGCGTAGGAAGAGCAGGCTTATCTGTTTGTACAGAATGTGCCATTGCTTGTTACCATAGAGCTAATGCCACCTAATTTAAATAATAATTTATATAGCAAAATATAACTTATAGTGTTGTGACCTGATAAGACTAACTGCCATTGATTATTTGCAATATGACCAACTGATGCTTAAAAACAGATTCTGGAGAGAAAAAAATAAAAAAGAAAACATTTTCATAATAGCATACATCAGTTGCTGGTCTTGACAGTAAGTACCTAAGCTTCTGAGGATTTTAAAAACATTCATTATGTCCCAGACTCTGTTTTTTCCTGCCTACATCCTTCTCCATGGAGCCCCAGCTGCCAAATTATTTTTGTATGTTAGCTAGGCAAACTGAATCCTAAATCTCTTTCTATGTTCTATTTCATTATGGGACTATACAAAATTTGGAGTAAGGGTACATGTCAGAGAAATGGTTTCTAAAGGGACATACACATTTTGGAGTGATATACTTGAGGAAAGCCTTGGAATGCTGCTCTCACAGCTATAAAACCTAAACTAGTGAGCTCAGACCAGCAAACGTCACCTCTGTTAATTGCAGTGGGACAATGACTGTGAATAGGATTTACATTACTTAGGCTGCCAGATCTGCAGCCTTGGAAAAGCTCCACATAACAGCAATGACAGTCAGTGACATTTTGCTTCCTGTTGGCAGACTGTGGTTATATCACTATGGAACAAAAATTTTGTTTGTGACAAGAATTGCCCAGAGGGACAATGAGGAATATCTGGATAACAAAATGAAGAAGAAAGAAAGAAAGAAACTTCAAGTCATTCTATATTTGATGCAATTACTGCCATAAAATGAGGTGACTTCTTTCCTAGAAAAAAAAGAGGTTTGACATGTCCTAGAAAATCATGAGGTGCAAAAGGGAGTAAGAGTTCTGGGGAACAATCACAATTTCTGAAAGTGAGAATGTCTGTATAGCATTCAGGAATTCACCCGTATCAGACCATTTAAAATGTGTTCAACAAATTAGCTAGTATGACATAACTACAGCAAGATAATACTCACACACAACAGGTAAAGACCAAAGGGGTAAATACAACAGGAACAGGGCACACAGCAACAGTAGGAAACAGGGAAAACACACAGGCATCAGTAGGAAAATTGAAATAAAGGGTTGTCTTTTAAATCCCACATTTTCTGATGTTTGGATGCTGCAATATGAAGCAATTTGGTTCAGAAGGGTTTCAAAAGCCAGAACAATCTTCCCAAGGTAGCTGGCTATACCCTTGATTTTAAGAGTGTGGCAGGACTTCCTCTGCTCTTCAGGATGGAGGAGCTGCTCTCTTTCTCCTACTCCACTTTCTTGAAACTTATTAAAGTTCATCTGAGTGGTAAAAATTGGTGACTTAAGATTAATTTCCATTTTGGGTAAATGAGATTTGGATTCCTTTTAGGTGCATGAGATGACTTCAAGAGTGGCTGGACATTAAAATAGAAAATCAATCACTAAATAAGTTAAAATAGTTGAGTTTAAAAGGGGAGGGGCTCACAAGGGTTGGAATTTGACCCTTAGCCCCGTGGGCCTATAAAGCCCCCTGCTTCAGCATATAGGGTTTCCCTGACATAAACCTGGCATAACACAGGAGTGCATTGGGCCTTTGGCATTTTGATATTTAGCAGGTGTGCCTGGATAATGGGCAGTTTAACTTTTGCAGCAAACCAAGGCTACTGGTGTGACTTCACTTTTCTCAGCAGCAGTTGCTGGTCAGTCTATTTGTCCGGTATATGATTGACCCTCCAAAGACGTACGGGAGTTAACGTTCCTTTGACTTCAGTAGATTAGCTGGAGTCGACAGAAGGAAAGGGAGTGGGTGGCTCTCTGCAGGATCAGACCAGCTGAAACTCTAAAATCTGAATCTAAAGGGAATCATGTCAAACTCACATCTGGTGCAATTCTGGTGGCATTCTACAGGGAGCAACACAGATATTTATAGAAGTAAGGTAGGGGGACCCTTGATTATGCTATTACAAGATGGCATTTAGTTAAAAATTAGAGGGAGAAGAAAGTATCATCAATCAAAAGTGAACTTTATTAAGCTTTTTATTACTTAACCTGGAGCTTTGACAGTTGTTACTGTAAGGACATTTCTATACCCAATATTTATGAGAAGGTTTTTTTCAGATGTCTTGAGGTAGAAAAATCCATTTTTATTAAATTACTTCCTGGAGATTAAAGTAATGCTTCCAAAACCATGTGTCCTTAAATATGTCAGTAATATTTTTCCGTGAGTTTTTTATAAAATAGAGAATTATGTGGGTTTTGTTAAAAAATGAGAAACAAATGGCATCAATAACTTAAATATCTTAATTATGTCAGTGGTTTGAGAACTACACTAAGCAGTTCAACATAATGCTATAGAAAACATCTGAAAGACAATGCTCATTCTATATGGTTATTGACACAATGTGTGTGGTGTAATGCAATAAACTTCTTAATACAATCCATTCTAGACAGCAGCTAGCCAGAAATTTTACCAATTTGCAACATAACTCTTGCTCTGTGTAAGACTAAACTCAGGCTAGAAAAAAACAGTCATTTTCTGGGCCATGCTTAGCAGTGTTGTAAGTTATTTTTGTTGACAGAGTGCCCAGAATCTGCTATTAAAATCAAGTAACCATTTAACAGGTGCTATAAAAAGTTTCTGTTCAAAATGCCTTATCAACTGAGACCATACAGGCTAAGGGGAGGGCTGAGATGACACAAGTACTAATGGTGACAAAGCCAAGGCTGAAACAAAGAGGAATAAATTGATGAGTCTGATAAAGAATTTCTATGTTCCACACACCTTCTGTTTCACACACACGTTTTAAAATATTTTTGTTCATTTCTCTTAATAAAAGATCTGGGTTTTCACACTTCCATTAAGCCATTTCCATTTGTGGTAGTACCTGATATAGATGTCCTTAGACAACATGGGTGTGAATAATGACTGCAAAAGCAGAGTGTCTGTGCAGCTGCATGAGAAAAGCATCCTTTTTGTTGAGGACAGATGAGCTACAGTCAGCATCAGAGTCAGTTCACCTTTGCGTGCCTAGTCTCTTCAACCTGTCAAGAAATTTGTCATGTTCCTGAAGAAATATTGACTGTATTAAAAGTCATTTCTCTACAGAAGGTGGAATCAGAGCCTAAGAGGAATTTGGATGAAATTCAGTACAAAACACTATGGGTATTTCTATTTGTTTTGTGCTGGATTTTGTCCTTTCTGGGCTAGAAACTTGTTCAGGTTCTGTCTAGCATTTGTGACCTCTGTTACACTGTAGGTTTTTTGTGTCCTCCAAAGCTTGAAGGAGTTCAAGAAGCTTGATTATTAATTAATAGGGTTTTTTTCATCTTTGCCTCTCAGGCAAGGAGTGTTATAATCACTTGTACATCTGTGCTGTGATTTCCCTTATTGGTTCCTGTTTACATTTTTTGCGCATTTCAAGTTTCCAATGCAAATTCTTCTGCATGGCAGCTGTTAGCTGTGAAAACTGTTTGCCATGTGTCCTGAATCTTCCTGTCTAGTCCTACTAATTATTTGAAATACCAGCAAAAAAATATTACACGGTAGTTCTGCTTTTTAAGGTTATGATGATGTGAAACTCTGAGCTCCCACTATCTACATAGTTGCTATATGTATGCTGTTCCATGCTACACATTTAATTAAATGCAAATCCAGTATTGTCACAATGACTTTCCTGTGCCTTCCTGGGGAAAAATAGTCCAAAGTTAAGCATAATGATCATGTACTTACCTGTGTTAAGTAAATCCATGTGAATGAAATTTACCTGTGAGGATGGAATTTGCAGAGAGGAGCACGTGGAGCTGTTGAAGAGACTGAGTTTAAATTACAGGACAGACTGGTGCATCACTGCTGGGCTGAGTATGTACAGTCCAAGAATATGCCTATTCATCCCAAATCAGTGACTGATCCTGAATTTTCAGAAAACTGTGAAAATTTGCACAGTACCTGTTCAGGGATGCTGTACCTGTCTAACATAGTGGCCAAAGGAAAAGCCACACCAACATCAGGCATGTTCTGATGCACAGTGCTGTTGCAACTATTAGATTAATTCTTTATTAAAAGATATAATTTCAGCTATAACACTGGGGGTTTTTTTCCTAAATAAGAAAGGATATATTTTCTTAAATATTTCGAACATGTTGATTTATGCTCTTGTATCTTGATTTCATGGGAGGGCTGGATATATGCAGTAGTACTGAGACATAAATTCCTCTACAAAGATAATGAATTACCAGGTTCTTTATCCATAGAGAAATTTAAAATTATGTCTGGTACAATTTACAGCCTGTGGAAAAGAGGTAGCTCCAGAAAAATGAATTATTCTTGTGATCCTACTTAGTTAGTTTTGAATCAGAACAACATTTGAATCAAAGAACATTTTTGGGTCTTGGAGTAAGATCAATGTAAAAAGCATATTCAGTTTTACATCAAATTAAATAATCTGTCAAAAAAACATCCTTGTCCATTTGGTAAGTGGGACTGTAAGAAAAAATGTATACATTGCTCCTGTTGGACATATATTTGTGAGTCACTTACTGCTTTCATCACTTTCAGTTTCCTTTAAATTTAAATAGCTGCAGTCTTTCATATCTGAGACCTTATCTGAGGCACTCTTTACCATCATTAAATCTGCATTAATAGTTCCAAGATCTAGTGGTAACATTCCTGAGACATGGCGGATAGGAATATGAGACACAAACAGAGCCAGTAGGAGGCACCACAGCTCCACTTTTCTTTAGGTTCAAAATAATCCCTGTATAGAATATGGGTTATTGGCCAACTATCTTATCAGTGTGTTTTTTATTGATGTAACTATACTTGGGGCTTGTAGTCTTAAAATAATTTGAAGTCCACATGTTTTGGATATCTTTCTGGGTTTGGCAATTGCTTTGCAAGTGATTCTGGGGAACAACAGCAGAGGCAGAGAGAAAGCCTGAAGTTCAACTTCTAATTTTCTTCTGGTCTCCCTACTGACAGTCACACAGACTAAGAAAACAAATGTGTCTGACAAGGTTAGGACAGTTGCTCACTATAAATAACACCTGACTCAGAACTTAGCTATGCATCTATTTAAGTAGCATTTTGAAGACAACTTTCTTCATTGTCTGAATTTGCTCCTAAAATACCAGTTATTCCATAGACAGAGTCATCTAGATATTTCTGTATTTCAAATCCTTACTCCCTTTTTAAATCTAAACAGCATGACTGAGGTATGTTTACATTTTAACTCCCCAGAGATGATGTAACAATCGTTGTCACAGTGCTGTGGATGGCAATGTTATAAATTCAGAATTACACCGATGTGTCCTTCCCAGGAGAATGTTTTAATCCAACTGAAGCCTGACAAACTCCCAATGATTTCATCCTCATAACAGTATGTCCCATGAGGAACCATGCAATTTAAATGTAGCTGCAGTGAGATTTGATCACTGGCGAATGGTAATTTTTGATTTGATGGAGTCCTCATCATGTATATGCTTGTGATTATTTCATCCATAGTCATTTCCAGAATAACTCAGCATTTAACACATTGACCATCTTGAAAATATCTGTTGTCTTGCTTTCTGGAAAACCTGGCTTCAGGCTGAAGACTTATCACAAGTCTGTCCTTGATTACCCTACTGCAGATGTCTCCACTGGAACTGGACAATTAAGGGCTTATTTTACAGGTTTAAACTGCACTAAAATGTAGCAGCTCCTGAGGCAGTTTAGGAAGTTGAATTATGCCAGCTACCATATCACATATTTCCACATGAGTTGATTTTATATTTTCTCAACTAGTTTGGTTGCTCTTACATATAGTTTTTAAAAATCAGCTCGATTTCCTCTGCAGGCTCTGTAGATGTAAGTTTGAACACCAACTCACTCGAAGCACTGACCACATTCAGAACAAAGACAGTAATTTGGGGTCTGCTCTGTAGGCAGGTACAGAGGAGAGGTGGATTGCCATGAGGTGCGTAAACCGTGGTCATTCTGGAAAGGTACTCCAAGATGCTGCATCAGCTGCAGTTCTCTGAACACCAACAGCTTTGCATCCACAGGCAGTTATTGCCTTCACCAGCAGTAACAAAGCAAGAGTGAACAATTCAAGAGAAATCATGTTCTGCAAGAGAGATTTTCTGCCTACTGTCTGTCATTTTCCTTTCCCATACTATACAGATGGCCAAGATCTTCCTAGTATTGTTATGGGGGGCACATACTCTCTATCTTTCTTTCATATTCTGAAAAATGCAGACAATATATGAATCTAACTTTTTACACCTACTAGCAAGGAGTCTGTCTTATCATATCTTGTTACCCTTTAGTCCCTCTTTTTTTTTGTTAGATTTCTCTTTATATGTTTATATAAAAATATTTTTAAAGGGAATTTTGTTGTTCGTTCAAAGGACGCCAAGACTTCCTATCTGTTTCTCTTCAGATGGGGCTATCCAATAGCCAGAACCCATCTGCCACAGTATTTTCAGATTTGCAAGCCCCCAAGACTACTGTGCAACATACAAGAGAGCAGAAATTGTACATTTGACTAATCTAGGTATTACTATTGTCATTATGTTTCAGTTTCTGGTAATATACTTACAGAAAAGTCACAGCCATGAATGGTTTTTCCCACAGAACTCTTCATTGAAAAGTATCTCGAGAGATCTTCTAGTCCAACCTCCTACTCCAACCAGTGGATATTCCAATATCAGCAAGTCTTCGCCTTGTCTGCTCAAATCTTGGAAAGGGGGATTGAACTAACTGGTCTCCCAAGGACCCTTCCAACGGCAACTGTTCTGTGATTCTGCATAATAAACAAAATTCCCAGAAATTATTCCTGTAGGTCACATGTTCTTGGTCCCCGAATATCTTGAAAACCCACAGCTTCACACTCTCCAGTTTCCACACAAGGTCTTTTGAAATGGGAGAACAAAAACTGAACCCACTGTTGCAGAGGTGGATTCCCCATGACCAAGTAGAGGGGTATAGTCTTTTTCCCCAGTCTGCAGACCATAATCCCCCTAATGAAACTTAATTCATGGTTTCCTTTATTTGCACTAAGAGCACTTTCTTGGCTCATATTCACCCAGAAGTCCACTCTACTGACCTTGCCACGAGGAATTTCAAATCTTTTTCAGCAAGTCAGTGGCCAGCTCATCATGTCTCAGCCTGTACCAATGAGTGGGAATCCCCATCCTGGTTACAGGCCTTTGTACATCTCAGTAAACTCTACCAGGCATCTGTTGGCCTGGTTCTCATATTTCACCAGGCCTCTCTAGGTTGGAACTCTGCAATTCATCTGTGAATTCTAATCTGAATGCACTAAGAACAGTTTGTGTGTCACCGCTCAGGTCACTTCTGAGGACAATGAACAATGTGAACCTCAGTGTTGTGGGACAGACTACAAGACTACTCTGCTCATCACTGTCTGCCAGCCAGACATTAAGCCACTGATGACTAGCTTCTGTGCCTGCCAGTCCAGACAGGTTCCTAGCAGCCCATTTGTCCTGCTCACACCTCCTGAGCTTACAAGTGAGAATACTGTGAGATAGTGTCAAAAGTCTCACTGAAATCAATGTTCACTAAAATCACAGCTCTCTCCTTATCCACATTGCCAATTATTTTTCTACAGAAGGCCGCGGGGTTGGTTAAGCAAAAGTTGCCCTTGATAAATCTGTGTTGACTGTTCCTAATTACTTTCTTGTCCTTCACAAGCTTAGAAATGGATTTCAACAGAATGTGCTCCACAATTTTCCCAGGGACTGAATGGAGGATGGCTGACCTATAGATCCCTGGGTCCTCCACCTTGCCTTCTTTGGAAACAGGCATGGAATTAGCCTTTTTCCACTTAAAAGACCTGCTGTGTTTGCCATTCCTTTTCACAGATGATAATAATATCACCATCCCATCCATAATCTCTGCCAGCATCCTTATGTAAATCCCATTATCTTCATAGATCTCGAGTTCAGCTTCTCTAAGGAGTCCCTAACAAATTGTTCCTCCACTACTTTTTGCACTCTGCCTTCTCAAACTCTGCTGATGAATACAGGTCTAGAGGTCTGGAAGAAGGTTTTGCTTACCAGTCTAAGTAGGCACTAAGTACTTCAATATTTTCCACATTCTTCATTTTGTCCCCTCTAGCCACCTACTTTTTCCTGAGTTTTGTTTTACAAATAGCATGACTGTAAAGTCCCTTATTATTGTGCTAAATGTCCCTCACACATTTGAGCTCCAGACAGGCTTTGGCCTTCCTGATTTCATCCCTAAGCACCCAGGCAATATTTTACCTTTTTTTTTTCCCCTGTACCATCTTCTACCTCTTGTATATTTCCTTTTTGTGTTTTAAGTTCAATAAGATTCTGCCTTCTTAGCCAAGTACAGCTTGTGCCAAAATTCCCAGCCTTCCTGCACATGAATACAGTTAACTCATGAGATTTCAGTAAGTTCTTGAAAAATCAGCCAGTATTTCTTACTAGAGTATAAGTATGCACAACTTTGGCTGGAGATTACATGTATTGTGACTTGCCTTCATTTCCCTCAAATATTAAAAAAAGCTTCTATGAGTGGTAGAAACAATATTCTGTTTAATTACCCAATTAAACAGCTTTTCGTCTTAAAATAACAGCTGCACTATACTTTAAATAGGCATATGTTACAGTACCAGAAGGAGGTACTATAACTATATATAGGAAGAGGAAGGGGGGTAGAGCGTATGTACATTCACTGACTGTAGAAAATTCTTCCCATCCTTATCAGATTTGGACTGAAGAGGGTTGTGCATTTAGCCATTGCCTTGCCTATTTCAGGCATCACCCCAAGAGTTATTCTGTTACTCAACTGCCCCTTGAGTCTTGAGCTATCTGAACCTCAAGAAAATCTCCCATGCCCTTGAAGGAAAAAACACACGTTTTCTTCAGTCCATGGGAAGACCTCCCATTCTCGCACCTGCACAAAGCCTCTCTCCTCCCCACAGCTCTTGCAGTGCTGCAGCCCACACTGTCTGGCCATGTAACACTTGGCATGCTGCAACCTACTGCTGCTTCCCTATCCCAGAGAGAAACCCACCTCAGCAGATCTTGTAGGGCCAACCTGTTCCAGCTGCCACCTGCTTCCCATCTCTCACTGCAATATTCCAAACCCAACAAACACCTCCATAGCCATGCAACTGCACCTTAAACTTAGTTAAAGAGTGACGGCGACTGCCTCAGTAATAAGAGTAAAATCTTTATTCTGCCTTAATTTAGAACTGGAAGTTGAACTCCTGAACATTCCAAAGCAGTTGGTATGGCTATCATTTTCACTGTACACAGTGCTTTTGTAGATGTTGAAAGCCAACATAACTAGCAGAAGATGTAAGATAAATGAGTATTTGTAAGAGGCAAGGACTACAATTTCCTGCCAAAATAATAAAGCAATCACTTTTTGGTGATGGGATAACAGCAGGATAATTAAACACCCACTTTACACACCTGATCTCTGCAGTTATTGAGAGAGGGAGAACAGTTAGCTGATCCTTATTGTGTCCTGGAACATGATGGTGTAAGCAGCATACGCAGCAAGGGAGAAAGTATGATGCAGCTGAGAATCATGGAAGGTGAAATCACTTTGGTTTAGAGAGGGAATTATTTGTGCTGCCTGAGGGATGTCTCTGATCTTCCATTTTGAATCACAAGAAACCATCTGTTAGCAAAAACTAGAAGACTAACTCTGCCATTTTGGCAAAGGCTAAGAAAGTAGATGATGCCAATGTTTAATATTATCTAAGCTGGGATAACATCTTCATACTTAGGGAATGTAGTAGAGTATTTGAAGGCAGAGAGTTGTTAGCTGGTGTCAGCATGAAACTGAAAACATATCACAGAGAAAAATGTGATCTTTATCTGCTATGGTTAACAGGTTAACAGTGTGAGGTGAATTTACATTTATATCAGCAGCACTTTTCCAAATATAGATCAGAAGAAACTAGAAAGAAAAGTCATGAGGGAGGTATGAAGTCTGGTCAGGGAAAATGGATTAATAATAGGTAGTAAGTGGGCCCCTGAAGGATCATAATAAATGATAAAGGATTCTCCAGGCAGAATATAACAGATGAGGTTGCCTGGAGCTATTTTCTATTTAACATTTATATTAGTGATTTAGAAATTGATTTGATATGGAGTGCATCAAAATTCATAGACGACAAAAGCAGGAAGATTTTTGAACTCAATACTTGGAGGACATGAAGGGTTTACAGAAGAATTTAATGAGGATGCAAAACGAAGCCAGCATGTGGAACTTAATGTTGGCACATGGAAGAGGTATGCTCAGAGAGACTGAAATAGGCCTCTGGTCTTGTACATTGAAAGGTGCTGTTTGTGAAGAATAGAATTCACAAGAGGGTTCCTTGGGCTTTCGTGACTTATTTTAGTCTTGCTGAAGTTCCCTGAATGGTGGGAAATATTCCTTTTAACACCCCTCTGCAGCGCTTATTTAGGTGATTGTTTTCATTCTCATCTCAGTTTTATGTTGTTGCTGGATGTCATACAAGAAATATCATTTTTATATGAATCATGCTTTTTAAGCACTCACACCTCCTATGCCCAAACATATATCTAGAAAATATCATAAAAGTGTTTTCTATTTTAAATGCTTTGGGTTTAGAAAGTGAGAATATAGAGAGGAATTATGACAGATGCTGTAGAAGAAAACTGTCAAGTTTGCTCTCACTCCAATGAGGAAATGAGATCCCCTTTTTGACTAGTTGATTTGGTAGGATATATATTAACTCTATTTTTATGATGAAGTGTTGTTTTAGGGGAAAGCTAGGCATAGCAGCTTCGTACACTGCAAAACTGCAGGGCTTTCTTGCTTTAGAAGAATTATGAGTCCCAGTACAAAATACCTAGTAACAGAGCTGAATATGGTGGCTTATTTTGCCAACACTAAAATTTAAATAAAGGCACTTCAGAAAACTGAACCTTTTGTGATATATTGTGTCCGAACTGTTGGATTCTCAGAACGCTTGGCCATTTTGACTGCAGCTCTTAAGAAAACAAGACCTGTTACAAAGCTTATTAGTTATCACACCCTAGCCATGGTAAAACCTTTGCATGAACTGTCAAAAATAAAGATTGAAATTAGACTGAGTCAAATTCCAAAGTGAGACTGTAAGAGATGGTATACAGGATGCCCCAGTTTGAGACACATTTGGAGGAAAATGTCCCCTGATGGGAGGCAGGTTTCAACCATCCCTCCCCCACCAAGTTCAGGAAAAACTCCTCAGAGGAAAAGTGAAGAAAAACTATTTATTTAATGAACACAGCGCACGCAGGCATGGGGAAAATAATAATGCTAAATAATAAAACCTCTCTCTGCGGAGAGAAACCTGATAAGATTTCAGTCCTTTCTGTGACTGAGGCCTCTCTCTCTCTCTCTCTCTTCTCTGGAGTTGGGTTTAGCCTAGGGCCCTCTGGGCCGGGTGTGTAAAGGTCCCCCGGATATGTTCTGGTGTTGCTGAGCAGCTCCAGAAGAGAAGAAGAAAAAAACAAATTCCCAGGAAAATAAAAGTTTTACTCTCCGTCTCTCTCTGGAGAAACAGAGCTGAAAGCTGGCTGAAAAGCAGGAAAGGGTGCTTCCTCCGCTCTTGCCGCCACAGGAGCACACACAGGAGTAGAGTGACCTTGGAACACAAACTGCTTTGAAAAGTTCATCTGGCTTTTTTTCTTTCTCTTGCACCCAGTTTTAAAGGCACAGAAAGCCACAGGATTCGTGTCTGGGCATAGAGCAGGAGACAGGGGATACAACATCATAAAGTCACCCCAAGACACAGGACTAGGAAAGGACCAGGCTAAGAATCCTAATTTAACTGGCAATGGCCCAGAAGAGCATTTGAGAGCAAAGCAGATGTGAATTGCTTCAGATTCCATGGCAAATACTTCAGTTCAAATGTGTCCTAGTAACAACTGATGTTTTTTAACTTGTGTCTCTTCAGAGCTTATTATATTTCTTCTGGATGAACAGACTAGAATGGAATATTTCAGTGGGAAGGGACCTACAATTAACACTAGTCCAACTGCCTGAACAATTCAAGGCTGACCAGAAGTTATATGTGGTTATTAAGGGCATTGTCCAAATGCCTCCTAGACACTGCCAGGCTTGGGGCATCAACCAGCTCTCTAGGATGCCTGTTCCAGTGTTTGATCACCCTCTTGATAAAGAAATGCTTCCTAATGTCCAGTCTAAACCTCCTCTGCTGCCGCTTTGGACCATTCCCATGTGTCCTGTCACTGGATTCCAAGGAGAAGAGATCAGCACCTCCCTTTCCATGCCCCCTGCTCTGGAAGCTTTAGAAAGCAACTGTCAGAAATGATGGTAACACCTCTGTGATAACATATTTAAGAAGAAAAAAATGATGTTGCAGATGTAATTGCAGCCAGAGAAGAGAGGAATGAGAACATGTGAGAGGAACAGCTCTGCAGACGCCAAGGTCAGTGGAGAAGGAGGGTGAGGATGTGCTCCAGGTGCCAGAGCTGAGATTCCTCTGCAGTCTGTGGTGAAGCCCATGGTGAGGCAGCCGAGCCCCTGCAGCCCATGGACATCAACAGGGATGAAGAGACCCACCTGCAGCCCGTGGAGGAGACCCACAATGGAGCAGGTGGATGCCTGAAAGAGGCTGTGACCCCATGGGAGGCCCATGCTGGAACAGAGTCCTGACAGATCCCTATCTGCAGACCCATGGGGAGAGGAGCCCACACTGGAGCAGATCTCCTGGTAGGACCTGTGATCCTGTGGGAGATCCACACTGGAGCAGCCTGTTCGTGAAGGACTGCACTCCATGAAACTGTGACATGCGTTGGAGTAGTTTGTGGAGAACTGCTGCTGTGGGATGGACACATACTGAAGTTTGTGGAGAACTCTTTCCCATGGGAGGCACCCCACCTTGGAGAAGGGGAAGGACTCCTCTACCGGAGAAGTGGCAGAAACAACCTGTGATAAATTGACTGTAACCCCCATTCCCATCTCCCTGTGCTGCTGGAGAAAGAGGAGGGAGAGCTAAGAAGGAGGGAGAAGTGGAGGGAAGGTGTTTTTAAGGTCTTATTTTATTTCTCATTATCCAGCTCTGATTTTGTTGGTAATAAATTCAATATTGCTAATTTGAGTCTGTTTTGCGCTTGTCTGTATATGATGAATGATCTCTCCCAGTCCTTATCTCAACCCTTTGCTATATTTTCACTCCCTTGTCCAGCTGCTGACAGGAGTGATAGAGAGGTTTGGATGGGTGGCTGGCATCCAGCCAGGTTCAACCCACTACACCAGTTCCAAAGGGTACAAACACAGTGGCTTGTAATCACATCTAAAAGTTCTCTTTTCCATGTATTATTATTCCTTAATCAAGGATCTGACATAGAGACCTCAAATCAGAGTTACTGGTTCCCAGTGGAACAGCACTGAAATTGATATTTATGAGTTTAGATGAAATTTACAGTATCTCCAGAGACTTGCAGAACCTGCAGCTCTAATGGCAAGTGGTTTTGGAGATCTCTTTTTCTGTGCAGGGCACACTGTAGACATTTATGCTTTTTAAAGGCCCATGGAGTATACTTCTTCCTTTTCATTTAGACATCTTTAAATATTAATTCCATTGTTTTCCCCTTGTTTTCATATCTGAAATTTGGTTAATAGTGTGCCACACTTGTGACTCTTTCTGAATTAGCTTTTATAAGCTGTTTCAGAGCTGTCTTCTGTCATGTTTCCCCAAGCACAAGCAAGGAGGAATTATAAATTCATTTATGCTAAGCAATGCTTTCCTGCTCAAATAGCACCCACAGGTTTTTTTTCATGGATACAGGCAGAATATGGTAATACTCAATGTAGGAGAGGGATTCTTGTGCCAGTCACGTCCCAGCTTGCAAGAAAGGAGAGAAATCTTGCTTCTTCCTTCCACACAAATGCTGGTGGATCAGGATGGTGGCAGCACAGTTTTCTCCATCAGCACTGAAAAAAACTTGGATTTACCTTTCCTCTAGTATGTCCTGAGAAGCACTTCATGGTCCCATCACAGTTTACCAATTACCCACAGTTTATGCTTTCCCTTTCTCCTCCAGCTCACCCAAAATCCAGAGTGCCTCCTCCACCTGGGGTTACACCAGAGAGCTACGAAATACCTCTAAGCAGATAGATCGCACTGAGTTTGACAAACATGAATTTCCACTTTTTTTTTTGGGCGGGGGGGAGTTAAATGTTCATGCAAAAATGAGGAACTAAACCATTACTTTAAAAATGGAGTAAAATGCCTGTCATATAATGCACACTGACTTCTTTCCAACCAAGCATAAAATCTTTTTAAAGCTGATTTCTGTTCCTGTATTTACAATGTCAGTGGTGATAATGCAGCATTCAAAGAAAAAAAGTGATGGAATAGAAATTTTGTTTGGTTGTTTTTAGAGAAAAATAAGGCCAAACTGAAAATTCAGGTATAATAGCATTTAACAAAAAGGAAGAAGGGGAAAAGGCATATAAAAAAGGGGAAAAACTGTCATGAGTGTTAAATGGTGTATGATAAGTTAATGGTGGTAATGTATCATCTTTAATCATAATGTGGATGATGGGACTAAAGCAGAAACACGGAACATGAAAAAAGAATGTTAATTGAAAAATGGAACAAAATTTTTAATCAAAGAATAAGAACTCATAAATGACAAGATTAATAATAACAAAAAAAAAAAAAAATCAGAAGTGCCAGGGTTGCTTTGGAAGCGATTAGTTACCATCCTGGAAGGCTGCGCAACAATCAGCCTCTAATGTACTTAATGAGCTTGAAGGTCATTTCTCACCCTCAACAATTCTTCATAATTCACTTCAGACACAATACAAAAATCACTGGAATATTTGACTGAGTATTACCTGCTGAGGCATGCAATGTTTCAAGTCTGATAAGGTCTTTAAATAACACAGAGCATTTTTATATAACTGATTTGCATATAAATGTGTCTGCATATTGGGCTCAATGGAAAATTTGGGGGAAAAAAAAGCATTTGTCCATTGTTATGTTTTAAAAGTGGAAGAGAAATGAGGGAAAAATGAGGACAGAGGAAGAGGAAGGGAGGCATGAAAGCTTCTTTTACAGCTATTCTATCACTGTAAGCAGTGAAATCATCTATGCAGAGCCCATTCCTTTCACCTCTGAGCAGGCCTTGGCACCAAAGCCTAAACTTAAACCGAAATTTTCAAGTGTGTTTCTGCCTTTGGAACATGCTCACAAACCTTCAATGTGTCCCAGATTTTTGAGTCTCTGTCTTGGTTTGAAAGACAGGTGTCTGCCAAGGAAGGCAGGAGTGTCCCTTGGAATGGAAGAGAAAAAAAAATTGCAACCCCCTTCCCTCCAAATTATTATAATTTTGAAATTAAGGGGCTTTCAGGCAAAGATATGAGGAACAGGAATAACAGTTCTTTACTGTTATATATGTGTATAACCAGTCAAACAAACAGCAATAACCATGGCAGTAACAGCAATCACAAACCCAGTCCCAGCCTTCTCGGCTGTCAGGCCCTTTCCCCTCGGGTGCAGTTCCGCTCGCAGCCGGCAGGGGCGCTGGCGGCTCCCGGTGAGCAGGGCAGGTGCGATGGTTCCCCCGCGGCTGCAGGGGGCGCTCCGGAGCGAGCTCGGGGAGCACGCGGCACTGGTGCCCTGGGATCCGGGGAAGGGATGGGACAAAGGCTTCACAAACCCCCTGGGCAGCCGATCCCGGTGTCCGGCCGGACCCTCAGGAACAGCAGGCTGGAACGGCAGGGATGAGCACAAATCCTGGGTGGCAGACGACATGTATCCCAACTCAGGAGCTGCAGTGGGAACCCCCCGGAGGTTCTGGGCAGGCGGGGCAAGCAGGGCTACAACGCAGCAAAGGCTCAAAGCAATGGCGGGGGCAGGGCGGCCACGGCCCCGCTCCCAACGGGGCAGGGAAGGGCGGGCTTGGGGATCCCGGGGTGTCTCCGGTAGAAGGTAGGCAGCCGAAGAAGCAGCCTCTCTCTCCATCCAAACGCCGGGAACTGACTGCCCACAAACCCAAGTGAAAAAGAGTAGTCAGATGCACCCCACCCCTATGGCCAGGCCTTTTGTTTTTCTTAAGCACTCAGTAATTTGTCCCCCTGGCAACATGTATGGGGAAAATTCTGTTAAGGGAAAAAGAAAGCAGGAGGATAACTAAAACCCCAACAGTCTCTAAATCCAGATTTGAACATTGGCTTGTCTCTACTGCAGAGAAACAGCTTCCAAAAAATTTCTTCACTGTTTTCAAGATTTCTTTTGAGCTACTGTGGAAAATGAAGATGAAACAATAGACTCCTACACATGCTTTCACCCATTAGGGAACCAAGAAACCAAAACACTTATTTATTCATACATTTACTTTGGAGACTGGCTGACAACACGTTGTATCTCATTTAACTGAGATAGTTACAACAGATGCAAATGCAGAAACCAATGAGTGACCTAGGACATGAGTGGAAGCATTGGACAGGCATAATCACTTCTGTAAAGGATAATAAAAAAATGTTTGTATAAATGCATTAATAGCAAAAGGAGGGGCAAGGAAAACCTCCATTCTTTATTGGATGTGGCGCAGAATATAGTCACCAAAGACAAAGAAAAGGCTGAGGTACTTAACACCTTCTTTTCCTTGGTTTTCAACAGTAAGACAGGTCATCCTCAGGACAGCTGACCTCCTCAGCTAATAGATGGTGTCAGGGAGCAGAATAGCCCCCCTGTAATCCAGTAGGAAGCAGTCAGAGACCTGCTGAGTCATGTAGATGCTCACAAGTCTAAGGGACCAGATGGAATCCTTCCTAGGGTGATGAGGGAGCTGGCAGATGAGCTCTGAAGCTGCTCTCCATCATTTATCATTAGTCCTGGCTCACCAGGGAGGTCCCAGATGACTGGAAGCTGGCCAATGTGACAATCATCCATAAGAGGGCTGAAAGGAAAATCTGGGAAACTACAGGCCTGTCAGCCTGACCTCAATGCCCTGTAAGGTTATGGAACAGATCATCTTGAGTGCCATCACATGGCACCTAGAGGATGGCCAGGGCATCAGACCCAGCCAGCAAGGATTTAGTAGGGGCAGGTCCTGCCTGACCAACCTGATCTCCTTTTATGACCAGGTGACCCACCTGTTGGATGAAGGGAAGGCCGTGAATATTGTCTACCTGGACTTCAGCAAGGCCTTTGACTCTGTTTCCCACAGTAAACTCCTGGAAAAGCTGCCAGCCAATGGCTTGGACAAGTGCACTTTTCACTGGGTTAAGAACTGGCTGGATGGCCGGGCTGAGAGTGGTGAACAGTGCTGCATCCAGCTGGCAGCCAGCCAGTGGTGGTGTCCCCCAGGGATCAGTGCTGGGGCCAGTCCTGTTTAATATCTTAATTGATGATCTGGATGAGGGGATCAAGTCTACCATCAGCAAATTTGCAGATGATACAAAGTTGGGTGCAAGTGTTGATCTGCTGGAGGGTAGGAGGGCTCTGCACAGGGATCAGACAGGCTGAGTTTATGGGCTGAGTCCAACAATAAGAGGTTTAACAAGTCCAAGTGCCAGGTCCTGCACTCTGACCACAACAACCCCCTGAAGCACTACAGGCTGGGGACAGAGTGGCTGGACATCAGCCAGGCAGAAAGGGACCTGGTGCTGGTCAACAGCTGACTGAACATGAGCCAGAAGTGTGCCCAGGTGACCAAGAAGGCCAATGGCATGCTGGCCTGGATCAGTAATAGTGTGGCCAGCAGGACCAGGGAAGTCATTCTTCCCCTGCACTCAGCACTGGTTAGGCCACACCTTGAGTCCTGTGTCCAGTTCTGGACCCCTCAATTTAGGAAGGATGTTGAGTTTCTGGAACATGTCCTGAGAAGGGCAAAAAGGCCAGTGAAGGGTCTGGAACACAAGTCCTACGAGGAGTGGCTGAGGGAGCTGGGAGTGTTTAGCTGAGTGTTTAGTGGAGAGGAGGAGTCTCAGGGGAGACCTTATCACTCTCTACAACTGCCTGAAAGGAGGGTGTAGCCAGGTGGGGGTCAGTCTCTTTTCCCAGGTAACCAGTGACCAAGAGGACACTGTCTTAAACTGCCCCAGGAGAGGTTTAGGTTGGACTTTGGGAAGTTCTTCACAAAAAGGGTGATTGGGCATTGGAATGGGCTGCCCAGCAAAGTGGTGGAGATAGCATTCCTGGAAGTGTTTACAAAAAGACTGGATGTGGCACTTAGTGCCAGTTGACAAGGTGGTGTTCGGTCATAGGTTGGACTTGATGACCTCAAAGGTCCTTTTCAACCTAACTGATTTGTGATTCTGTGATAATATCCTGGGTTTTAAAATCTGTGAAACTTGCATGCTTTCAAGCCTGAATAGCAGCTCCTGACACATTAGATTTTCCTTTACTTCATCCCCTCAAATAATCCTTTTATTGCATGAAATTTTTATCAAAGTTCCTGTGCATAGATTAAGTTGTATGAGTCTGAGTCTGTAGCTTTTTGCCATGAAGAACTATGAACATATTGTAGCTGCATTTATTATTTTGTCTATTTTGGCTTTATTTACTGAAAAAACTATCTTTTTCTTTGATTTGCATAAAGTGCCAATGGCAATATTTTGTTTTATACTGGTAACCTGCAGTTTAAAAATGTGCTGTTTGATTTCCTTAGGAACTGTGGAAGCTGATGTCTTTTTAAGTCCCAGACAGCAGTAAAATAATATTTTTAGTGGTGCTATTTATTTTGACTGAGACATCAAATGATAGAGATAATTTTTTTGTATTATTATTAGACCTCTCAGACACAAATAAAAATGCTTTTCCTTATATTTGTATAAAGCATTCTTTTTTTCTGCTGTAATTGCTAGCTTACATTGACTCTTCTTTAGTGAGCTCATTTAGCATTTGTATTATCTCCTACTTTTTGATAAAGATGGCTTTACATAACTATGAAGGATTCAAGATCAGGTGGAAGGTTGTGTTTAAATAATAAAAATAAATACACATAATGCTGTTTAAGTCATGTGCGTGACAGTGCATATTCTGCTTGTGATTGCACTTCATCTCATGAGACAGGAGTGAAACAAAGTGGATTAACACAACTCACTGGCAAAGCAGGAAGAGGGGAAATCTGGCACAGGGTGGCTATCCTACCCTGGGCACACAGCTGTGCAGTTTCTCTGCCTGCTACAGGAGGTGAGTCACTGCCTGGAGAGGAATGAGGGGGCAGGCAGGGCGTTGAGTGGAAGTACAGAGAGGCTTCTCTGGCAAACCCAGCCAGGAGCAGTCTCCAGATTGCCACCCACTGTGGACATGACTTGGACGATGTTTCCTTTACCTGCTGGCCTGTGTACCTGGAGGAGACCTGCATGTTAGAGGAGACCTGCAGTTAGTGTCAGTGCATAACTAACTGTTGAAAGGAGACTGAGGAAGGTAAGATGAATCCAAGAGTCCTACCAGTTTTGTGCAAGGTCTGTGAGCTGGTCACTGGGGGCTTGGCCCAGCCTAGCTCTGCTTCACAGTCTGATGCCACAGACCAGGCCACCACTCTCAGGGTTGCCTTATGCTGGTGATCGGTTGGGTTGGGTTTAAAAAAAAAAGCTCATTTACAGAGCAGGAGCGATGCACCTCACATAAGCTGTCAGTGGCAAGTAACAAGCTGGTCACTTGACAACCTTCCCCTTTAGGCAGCAGCAGCAGTGTCACTCCTTTTGTACTGTAAAAGTCAGTACAAAGTCAGCTCCTTTTGTACTGTAAATTCTCTTTATTTTAGATTTACAGGAACCTGACTTTTCTGGCTCTCTGCTCCAAATGAATAAGACATGCAAGGTCATGTTTTTCCTTTACTTGAAAAAGTTAAGGACCATGAAAACTCAAGTGATCCTTTTCTGATTTTAACTGAGCTGATTTAATCTTACTGTCAGATAAAATCCATATGAAATGCTTCTACCTGTACGGTGGTTTAAATCTGAAATTATTTTCTTTGCACCATACTTTCTTCAGCAGAGTTTAGAGGATTTGATGGATCAGACCACAGCCTTTTATCAGATGACATTTTCTGCATTTGACTTGCCAGCTGATAAGTCCCTGCAGTACTTCCTTCAAGAGAAATGAAAGTTGATTGTTTCCCCCATTGCCTTCTCATAGCCCCCCTTTCCTTCTTCAGAAAACAATGTCATCTTGATTGATGAAAGTATCACTTAATCCTCCATCCCTCTAAGGTTTGCACAAGCTGGGCCTTTTTAAAACAAATATTGCTAATTTAGCATTTATTGCAGTAGCAGTTCAAACACTACAAAATTCATAAAGCACTAAATTGCAACATCTTTCCTTCTTTAAGAAAATGAAGCTATGTCAAAAGACTTGGCACTAGATGTATTGGTGCAGATCTATTATGTGCAGTTTAAAGAATATTTTCTACATCTTTAGGGAGCACTACATTTTAATATACTTTAAATATTTTATTTTGTTACAGGAGGATAGTCCTTTATACTTGCCAGAATGGACTTTTCCACAGAGGAAATAAGAAAACTGATTGTAGATATTCACATGAGAGAATAAGAACAAAACAAATTCTATACGTGTAGCAGCAAATTTTAGAATGACAGGGAAAAATGTTTGACACTTAAAATACCAGACACTAACTATGAGGTATTTAGCCAGATGGAACAGTTACATAAATCTACTGAATTCAGTAGTAAAACTAAAAAATTTATATCTTATGTTACTGAGTGTTCCCATCCCATATGCAGTCCCATGAAATCAATAGGAGTTTCTCCTATCTTTTCAGGCCTTTGAGATGACCTCTTCTGTGGTCAATTTGTTGGCTGTTGTGAACTGCTTTCTACTCAAAAGCAGCTCTCACATTCTTGTTCTTGCAGGTTTTGCTTCCAGCAGCATGGTGATATTTTAAATTATTGCAGTAGTGACAACAATTAGATAGAAACATCTGAGATGTTCCAAGTTATTACAAAACTCTATTCTCACAGAACCATTTCCTGCTTCCCCAGACATAAACCACTTATTTTTTTGTACACGTCTTCAAAGGGAAACGCTGAAACTTATTAAATAAACCGTATTATTGCTTTGGATTAATTAGCAGATGGCTTAATGATATGCACTAGTAATTGCTACTGCTTGCACATATTTGATTATACTTTATTACCATAATTGTGTTTAAAATACATCATAGCCGTTGATATTTTGTGTTATGTTTATAATTGGTTAACAATTTCCTTGAGAATTATGAGTTTTGCAGAGATTGTTATCTTGTTATGTTCTATGTCAAAATGAATTTTAGGCAGCTTTTTGCATCCTGGTTAAATAAAGATATTTTCAAAATATAGATTAAGGATAGCTATATGCAGTGGCGATAATGATCATTTTGAAGTAGTTTAGTCCATCACACTTTCATAAAATTAATTCACTTCTTCATGACTGTTTGCAAATGGTAATCATCCTCTTGTCTGACTAGTTTTATTGAAAATGAATATTGCAGTAATGTTATTTTTCAAGTCTTCAGACACAGCTTCAGTGTTTCAAATTGATTCACACTATGAATGAATCTGAGTGCCTAAAAATACTTATATAGTGCTAAGGAAGGATTGGAAAAGATGATCACATTTCATTTCTTACAGTAAGTTAATCTGCCTTTGGGTCCAAGACAAATGTATTTTTTTCAGTGACATAAATTGCAACAATTCAATTCAGTAATTCTGTTTTCTGCACTCACCCCACAAAAAAAAACCCAAAACTAAGAACAAACAAAAAAAATACCCCAACACTAAACAGCCCAAAAAGGTATATTAAAGTCTAAACTCAAGAAGAAAAGATTTACAAGAAAGATTTCCGTGCTTAATTCATGCCATTGTGCAGCATGAATTGTGCAAAAACAAATGCTCTTCTCCAATTTTCCTTAAAATTCTTTTTAAAGCTAGCCAAGCAGTGAATAGGAAAAATTAGTCATTTTTTAACCTTTTAAATCTGTTTGACTTTTTTTTACAGCTCTATAAAAAGTTATTAAGGAAAGTTGATGACCATAATGCCACAGGTTTCATTATATCTGTTACAAAACAAAGGCAACCAAAGAGTAAGGAAATAGAAAAAAAGACATACCAGTCAATTCTCATTAGAAAAACATGGGGGTTAAGTACTGTATGTCTAAATAATTCAGTGATCCATAAAATTGAATGAACATGAAAAATAAAATGTGAACTCTTCCTATCACGTTTTGATTTCTACCATGAAGCAGAAGGCCAAAGCCAACAAATTATTTGGACTTTCTGTTACTTTCTTATTCACAAACAAGCATCATAACCAATGCAAAAAAATTTACAGCTCTCTCCTGTGTCTGAGCCTGGATGTGGACAACGTGTATGATTGGAAAACCCCTTGAATTTCAGAGGCAGAGGACAGACGTCCTCTGGCTTAAAAAAATATGTCTCAGTTTTACAGTAATGACTAATGAGTACTGTGGTTCTACTTCATTATTCATTACTGCCAGGGTGTTTCCCCAGCCACAGAGATCATCATCCCTAAGGTGTTCAATTCACAAATATCTGTAAGCCCATTCCAGGATTTCCATGGCAGGTAAGGTATGTGCCAATGTAGCTGATTTCAATAAATTTTGAAATAAATTAATTTGAAATAAATTAATTTGGATTTAACACTTTAAAATAAATTAATTTGGATTTAACACTTTAAAGCACATACTGTGTCTCAGAGAGTCACACAACTTTAGAAGAAATTTCTCTGTTTATTTATAGAAATTAAGAAGATCATCAGTTTTCTTTGTTTTTCCTCATCCGTACACTTTTACTCCAGCAATATCCTGTTTGCTTTCTCTTATCCATTTTCTAGTGACAAATAACTGATGATATAAACCACAAAAATGGAAATACTCTTTAACATATATTCAGAGATTAGGCTGCATCTTTCACTGAATTGTTCTTGTACCTCAAAGCCTTCCTTTTATTCAGCTATACAAAGTATATATACAAATTATATACAAACAACCTATGAGGGAACAGAAGGTCCTGATATTTTCAGCAATCCATAAATCCATATTTAGCTATGAAAATTTGTTCCAAAAGTGCTGAGCACCTCTGGTTTTCACTAAAGCCCCTATAACAAAAAATAATCAGACTGAGAATAGTATCAAGGAGATTTAGATGCATCAGTTTTGAGAAACACCTTTGAAAATGGCAACCACAAATTTTAATAGTTCTATACAGCAACCATGTAATCATCCAAAAATAAGTCATTAATATGCAATTTTCATATCCCTTCTAATCAAGATTTGGTATCACTCCTGTTGCATTATTGCTCAAGTTTCTATGGGAATAACATCTGAGGCATCATCAGTACAAAGAAATGGCAAGAGCAATCTGTCTTAGATCAAATATGAAATCCCAATCTGAAGCAACTCCAGGAATATTCTCCTTCTTCTAAGAAGAATAGAGGACAGACATTTAAAATATTTTAAGGAATGCCACTGAAATCTCATAGCAGGATTTGATCACTTGCTTTCACTTTTTATTACTGTACACTTAGTAACCATCCTTGAGCGGGAGGGCTCTGCAAAGTGCCCTACTTTGAATAACTCCACATCATTAACTTAACATCAGTTAAGTAAGCAGAGCTGTATATTGATGCAGAGCAGCACTTCTCACACAAGAGTCTGTAAAATTATGTGGCAAAACTGTACTGCCTAAGGGGCCATCAGAGAAACTTTAGCTAAGAAAACTGCTCAAGTCTACCCCTTTAACCAGCCAGACCATCCAAGCCAAACACAGGACTAATCAAGTGCAGTCAGGCCTTTTTTCCCAATTTATCTCTGTTTTCCGTCTCTCACTTAGGTGATTGCCATTCACAGTTCTCATTTTAAATTACAAAAATATACTTTATATGACATTTATAATCCAGAGTTAGAAAAATGCTGTTTTGATTTGAATGGGTCATTCTTAAAATGTAACTAAACTACTTAAAAGCATGCACCATTTAATAGATCATATAAATAATGCAGGTGGCCTTTGGGGGGAAATTATAGCAGGCAATAATTATTTTGTCTGGCATGGTTCACTTCCAATCTTAGATTTCACTGCGATTAATTAAATGACTTTGTCTGCAAAAGCGTTATCAAAATTACACATACAATTTCCATCCATTGGCAGTGTAAACTCTCTTAAGAGGTGATTGGAACTGGACACCAAAAGGAATGATTGTCATGGCTCAATTTAATTTAAAATGCATATTATGATTTAATTTCTTACAGCAAGCTTGAGTGGGGCTATTATGAGTAAACAGGTCTCTATAAATGGTATGAATGAGGGGGTGGAGAACATCTGTTTTCAGGATTTCCTATCCCAATTTTTCTCTGTTGCCTGAAGGCACAACTAAGAGGAAGAGCGTTGCATTCTTAGCGTAACTTTTTTCCATATGCTGGGGAAGTGGATTGGCAACTGAGCAGCTCTTAGTGCCTGGGTGGTTTGAACTGCAGGAGCTGTGTTTTCACTAGCAAGTAGTGTGGCCCCCAGAAACCCATCAAGAAAGCCAGATGGGGCTTTGGTGTTGAGGACCTGAAGACAACACTATATGAATTTGGAGGACTTTTATTTCAGACAAGCTCTAGCCTCACTTGTGCTCCAAGTGCACCTGTCTTTAGGAGTTTGTGCAACAAATGCACTCCTTGAGTACGTCTTTCCATTTTGTTTCATTCAAAAAGACAATGCTACTCAGCACGCTCCAAGATGATGCTGCAGTGCAAACCAGCACCTGGGACAAGGGATGAGCAGGGGATTCACTTCAACAGATGAGAACAGAAACATTAGCTCATATGCACGTAGTTACTCCAGGGATAAACCGGTTGCCAAAGTTAATGGCCAAAAAAAAATTCATTTCCTAGCCATTTGTACTGCTTGTCAGTCTGCCTCTTCTACTCAGTGAAATTAAACTACTGTCAATTTTAAACAGAGAGGAAGGTGCTGCATCCCCAGCCAAGCAGAGAGCATGGTCCTGAAGCTGGGGCCTTTTCAAGTGACAGCAGCCAGCAGCCAGAAGCCAGCTCTTTCTCACTCAACAACTCTGCTGGGTTCCGCACTTACTAGCCAAGATCCTGATTTTATTCACCGAACCTATTCTCTTGGACACAATTAAGTGTCTTTAAACAGAAAATGGTGGATTATTTAGAATAACTTTTCTTCTACACAAGCAATCCAAGGATGTCATCTCTTTTAAATGTATAGACCAAATTTTCTGTCTTGTATGCTATAAAAGGCTTTCATTTTTAAAGGACCTTGTATGAAATACTGCTGTCCATTCTTGCTCAGCTGAAATGAGTTGTTTTATAAGCATCGTGTGTACACAAAGGTCAGCAGTAACTTCAAGTAATAGCCTTTAAAACCTGGAGGGAGAAGAATGTTTTCAAAATTTAAGATGAGATGGAGTTGTTCTAGAATTGAGATTTTATTAAGTGCTGCTCTTTCCTAGAGTTGAGGTAGCTAACTTAGTGACCATGGTTGCACTTACTTCCCCTACCCACTATGTGTTATTCTACATCGATCTTAAATCATTTCCCAGGCCTATACTGGGAGGGGGGGTCCCCAGGTATTTGGCAAAATCACAAGCATTTGACTTGTTTAGCAACTCAAATCATCACAATTTCACCATTTCTCTTCTTCCTCAGTCAGTTATAAACAGACTGGGTAAAATTGCACCCACCACAAGATCCAACATTTCTTTTTTTCTTCCTTTCCCCAGTCTTGTCTTATTCTTTCCTTAGGGAAGGCACTATTTTTCTTCCTGATAAAAAATAGCGTGAAAACTCTAATGATTCACGCCTTATTTCTTCTGCCCTTTCTGATCCAAAGAGTCTCATTACTTAGGAAGATAGTGAGATCAAAATGTCTCACACCAGCAAAATAAAAGCATTTTTGTGATTTGAGCAGCATGAGTCAATGGAGTATGTTGTGCTTTTCTGCAGTATTCTTACTCTCTCTACATAACCTTACTTAAGTAATACACTAGCTAAAATACGCAGTTGAATGTTGCCTATAAACCCAATATAGATGTGCGTTACACTATCTAAGGAGTTGACAGCATGTGACATTGTGTACAAAATTTCCTTGGAGGAATGAACTAGGTTTCAACACTTATGTAATCAGTAGTAATTTGAAAAACGACATGTGTGTCTGTTTTTTTTCATATGGCCTTTGTTAAGTTATGAAGGTTACAGCAATTCATATTCCCTGACTGCTCTCTGAGATTAGATATCCCAGAGATATCTAATCTCTATGCTCTCTGCAGATAGTCTCCAAAAAAACCAGCTCTCAGAGAGCAGTGAGAGATGGCTGCTCTCTGTGAGAAGGGAGGAGGAGACAAAGGGCGGCTGGAATGGGGTCATGGGCTGTGGACAGCGTGGGGGAGCCATGGAAGGGGTGGGCAGGGACAATCAGGACTGGTGGTGCCCTCAGGGCACTGACTTCTGGTAAACGATCCAAAGACAAGGCAAATTTTAGGATTTGTTGTAAGTAATAGCAAAAGAGAAAAATACTGTTACAGTGTTACACACTACCTACGTGGTGCTCCCACACCCCAAATGGCACAGGTGCAGTCCTGCTTCACCGCTGGGAAGTGCCCTGGAGCTGCAGAGGGCAACATGTGCACAACAGGCCTGATCAGAGGAGTGACGCAGCTTCCAGTATGAGGACAAACTAGGCAAAATAGTTCTTTATCTGGAAAAAGAGATGACTATAAATGAAATTCACAGTGAGAGAGGTCTACAAAATTAAAAACTTGCAGAATTCATAAAACAAGAACCAGAGGAGAGTTTATGACTCACAAGGCAGCAAGGTTACAACAAAGAAATTTGTTTTCATAGTGTGTGAAGAGAATACTGTGGAAATCATTGCCACAGGATATTTGAGAGAACAATAAAGTAAGAGAGTCTTAAAAGGGATTAATCAAATTCAAAACGGATCATGTTACCAAGGCCCTGCTGAACATGAGTTACAATCTTTGTCCCTAGACCCTAAACTATCACCTGCTGTAAGACTTATACTTGTCTTTTCCATCATATCATATACAGTCAGACACCTTCAGGGAAAAGGTACAGGTTAGTTTTGTTCAGCCTGACAGCTTTTATTTACTCACATCTCTTTGATGAATAGAGATTCAGATCCTCCTCTTTGATCTTATGCCTCATAAGTGTCTCAACTTCTCAATTCCTACTGTGGACAAGTGGGAGCTCAAAACAAGCCAGGTCCTGTGAGAGGCTTTGTCTTGAGAAGGTATATCAGAAAGGTCTGGCACAGAACAAACTTCAGCATCCGCTTGATTAAAAACTACCTCCAGAGTCTGTAGAAGGAGTTGCTTTTCTGACATCTCTTCCTATACCATTATTCAGAAAGATATGTAGGTATGTGTGTGTATACATATATATATATATATATATATATGTGGTCAAGGGTAATAAATCAGCCGCATTTGGAGTACCAAGCCCCTGAGCTTTTTTTTTAGTTAATCCATCTGCAAATAAATCTCCTAATAAGTTAGGCCAGCTCCAGAAAATAAGCCTGTTTCAGCCAAGTGGCAAGAGTTGCAATCTGCATATCTGACTGAATTCATGCTGTCAAACATCTATTATGTGGAACATTGCTCTCAAGCCAAGCAACATGCAGACATGTTAATTATTCGTCTTGTTCATCCTTCCCTCAAGCAATGTTTTAATGAAAGCCTCAGGCAACCCCTGACTTTCTAAACACCTTACTGACTAGATACTGTATTCTTTTCTAATGTTCAAAAATAAGGGGAGAAAAAAAAACCTACTTTTCTTTTGTCTCTGTGCACAGACATCTTCTTTTGTCAGATTCAGAGCAGTGGAAGCACAGACTCTCTGCCCCCTACAAGCAGCCCTGAACCACACAATCACAGCAGTCTCATAGCCAATGCAGCAGGATTTACCTCTAGTTTACTTTCTTCTCTACTCACAAAGCAGGGGAGTATGATTTGAGCAGCTCCTTCAGACAGCCAACATGCCTGTATTTTCTTATGGTCACGCACAAAGAAGTGGATAATATTGGGCAATTTAAAATTCCTCCTTTACCTCAGTATCTTCCCCCACGAAATAGCAGATGGTAAAACTTATCTGTATGGAGAAGGAAAGAAAAAAGTTTCGGTTCAGAGATAGGGTATGATATATTTGAGCTGTCAGGTATTTAAGTACCAATAGCCATGAAAAATGCAGTCTGGTTTGCTGCTGCTATTTCTGTTTTATCTTCCTCAGAGACATTTATATGCTTTTCCTTTTTTTTTTTTTTAACACATTATTCCCTTTTGCAATTTATTTCTCTTTAAGTTGGTTTAGTTATGCAAGAAAATCTGGAGTACAAGGTACTGTGCTTAAATTCTGGGAAATACTCATTCCATTTCATTTGGTCTTTTTTTCAGTAGGGCTCCAATCACCATCACTGTTCTCTTTGCAAGTAATTTAATGGTTGAGTTCCCTTTCATAAGGGTCTTCATTGTCAAGTAAGTTCTTCAATTAATTCCTTATTAACCTACCAGTTCAACTGTATTTGCAATGTAAACAGACAAGTTTATTTGCATCATTTAGTGGTGGTGGGATATGCATACAGAGCTTGTGTGGAAGCTGCCATTTTGCTTTTTTAAGCAGGTCTGTTCTACAAAGAGAAGAAAATTGTGTGTCAGGCACTATCCTGGACTCTGTGTGGGAAGAGAGCAACATCCAGTCCTATGCTACAGTGCTGAGTTTATCTGAGAGGAATTTCAGCACACAGTGCAAGGCAATAGCCTTAAGTGTAACGTCGGACAGTTGGATCAAAATTCAAGACTACAGTGCATCAGCCTGGCAAATGCAGAAAAACATCATCATTCCTGAGCTGGAGGAAAGCCAATTATCTCTTAAAGTGATCTCCTTCCAGACCTGCCCCTCCAAAGACACTGTTCTTCTGTCTTGCATCTGTCCTCATTGCCCCTGGTGGGTGGCACAGGACTATCAGAGTCAAAAGATTGCTCAAAGATTATTCTTGCCAGTTTGCTGGGCCCCTGCCATCCCCTGCCTTGCACACTGGTATGACATGAGCCATTTAGATTTGGCCACTGAGTATGTGAGAAGTTCACAGTCCTCTCCTTGGAGTTTTCAGGTGCTCTTCCCTGGCATTTAACCTGCTATGAATCTGCTCTTGATGACATTGCTCTACACCCAAATTTTGGGAAAACCTTTCAGCACTGAGGTACAGTGCTCCTGCATATGACTGGAAAAAGGAACTCCAGCCAATGCCAGTGGTGAAAATAGACCATCCTTCCTGTGACTTCTTTATTGTAGTGAGATGAGTATAACCTTTAGAGGCATCACAGTTGCTGTACAAAGTGTGCATAAAGAAAAGAGCTTTATTCTTATTCTTTAAGAAATTTAACTTCATAAATTTCAGTCCCTTTAAATATATAGACACATACACCAGAAAAACATTTTCTACATGTCACGGCAGCACTACTTCTTTTGAAAGATGATGCATTGTATCTTGTTCTGTAAAGGAAAGAGTGGGGAGGAAGCTGACAACTCACTGCTCTTGTACAATAAAAAAAGGAATGCTATATTGCTTGAGTGTGTGAGATATTTTTAAACTAAAATATAATAGTTCACATTTTATGGTATCACTCTCAAGTCAAAGTGAACAGTGACAAGATTTTTGAACTTGAGTGAAAAATAAAATCCTGTGATGCTCTTACCAGAAGCTTGACACCTCCACAGCCTATTGCCACCCCAAGGCTTGAAAGGACTAAACCAGGTAGGATTGAAGAGGACTAACTTTTGGTTTAGGCTTGACCATTGTGTGAATTCGTTTCAGCACTTATAAAGTTGCTTTGACAAATTCCCCATATTTCATCTCCTGAACTCATAAGTGAATGTTCATTCCATGAAATATCAGGCAATGTCACAGTACTGATTCCCCTTGGCTTGAACTTAGCACACTATGATGAGATCCAAACAGTTCTGTTTTTGTGTAAATGAATGAGATTCATTGGCCTTATGTGAAATGGAAACAGACTCCATCTTGTAAGCAAGTGAAACACATGGATGAATTCAGGAGGAGGAGATCTTTTTTCCATCATCTCTTCTTGCTGACCAGTTCCTAAGCAGAGTGACTTGTGAACATGCATTCAGCTCAGACTTGTAAGCCAAATTTTTGTCTCACCTGTCCTTTTTCCAAGAAGATTGGAGGGCAAAAGGATGAAATTCTGCTTTTCTTTACCTGCAAGACTCTTGTAGTAAAGGTTAAGTTTATTCCCCACAATACAAATCTTAGTATTTGCAAATGAGACAACTTTTATGCTGTGCTCTGATACTACATTTTTGCAGCTGATTTACAAGTTACTTCCTAGAAATAATTTTCATGGAGAGCCAGTATTCAATTTTAAAATTATTTCACTGGCCCTGCTAATGCAGGAAACCTTCCCTGTCTTGCTCACTGCACTGAAGACCATCCCATCATAAGATGTACAAGTCTGAGTAGGATCTCTGAGAGCAAGCATTTTGACAGACATTCCCTGCCCCTTTCCTAAACCTCTCAGTGTACTTGTCCAAGAACAGAGCCAGAACATTGTTATTCCTAGACAGCTGCTCAGCAAAGCCTCCATGAAGTTAAGAGAGCTTTTCAGACTGATTGCAACTGACATATGAGGCCCCCTCCCGTGAGCTGAGACAGAGAATCATTTTATTTGAATTTACTTTCCAAATGGCCTGAAGTGCTCCCATTAGCTACTAGAAAGCTAAAATGCTTCTCAGTCTTTGATTTTGACATTTCTATTATTTTTTGCACATACACACCCTACTTAAAAATTCTGGAGTTTTTAACTGAATTGCTCTGCAAGAAATCTGCCAACCTGTGGTGATAACTTCTGTCATGCACACATGTTTAGGGCAGGAATTCCTCCATTTAGGTCCCTGTCTTGTGAGGATACTGATCTTTTTTTCCCTCAGCCTTCCTGTTTTATTCTTAGATCAGATACATCTCTGTGGCATTTGATTGTCTGAACATTATTTATCCAGTTATTATTATTGTCCAGTTCTGACCGGACAGCAGCCAGGTTGCCACTCTCCCCTGTGTAAATAACTTCAGATTTAATAAAAATACACATTACAACAGGAACCAGTTCAAGAAAAAAACTTTCAAACATATAATAAAAAATATTTTCTTTTGAAACAGAAACCCACAGCAAAAATGGCCATACAAATTTTGAACTTTAAATAAAAATTCTATCTGTTTTATGTCTTGACATCATTTGTGGAATTAAAAATAGAGTACATTCTAAGATGAAAGTCCAAGGGTTTAAGATGATGATGATCCTTATGAGATTTTGCGTCACATTTGGTTTCATATGATCCCATGGACTGAACCCCTGCTGATGTCTGAAGAGAGCTGCTTATGCTATTGTGGTGCATCTTCCCATCCAAAAAAAAAGGGAATAGACCTTCTTCTCTTTCTCAAAAAAAGGACTCAGAGACCACTGCATAACATGAACTGAAGCACAATCAGTGGAGAAAAATGGGAGATTTTGCTTCCAAGGAGCCCATCTGATCTGACTAAAACCACTAACAGAGGTGGACCCAAGGGGGAGTGGGATCTCTCAAAGCAGTATTTCCTGCAGTGTTCTCATACTCTCATTTTACTCAGAATAAGACTTTAATGACTCAAAACTATGTTGTGAATTTAGGAGGTTTAGCATTAAAGAACAATGAACATCTATTTAGAACAACTATTTGAACGAAGGAGCTGGACTGAAGAATTACATGATGCATATACTTCTAAGACACATATCAGACAGTGAACATCAAGGCTGGATGGCTGCTTTGCTGATTTTTTTTCTTTTTCCTGTACATAATGCTGAAGGATAAATAATAATGAATTGGAGAATATGTACAAGGTGGTCCATCGTACCTTTTTGTTTCTAATTTTGTGAGGAACTTCTCTGTGGACTAAAATTTTGATATTTGGCTCTTCATTTTCTTTTAATTCCACTAGCAACCACAGTGTTGTCCTGGCTACAGTCATACATAGGTTTAGTAATATATCATAGGAATTTTCAAGCATGAGCCGATATCCCATTGATGCATTGGGGTGGTGGAACAAAGCTGTAGCAGCAGAAAGTTCAGTGGCTGCCTTCTGCTCATGAAGGGGTTACATATGGAGGTAAAGCAAAATTTTCTGTAATAACTTCAGATTCACCCCCTGTGTTTTTGTCACACTGTTTGAGGTGTGACAGTTTTTAAAGGTCATAACTCTCTTGCAAAGGGGAAACTTTTTTGATGCCTTTTTCCTTTTAGCTGGTTGTAAGCCCATCTCAGACCTCATATTGTTTACAGAGATGAGATGGTGCATGATAAGAGAGAAAAACAAAGCTGTTATTTTTAAGATCTCAGCTCAGAGGAAGTTGCCTCCTTGAACAAGATTATCCTCTCCTGAAGTCTTTAAAAAACACATAGTAAAATGCCTACATTTTAAGTTTTAAGTAGCTTCGTCACTTTTCTCCTATATTTTCCAGTACTTATGAAGATATTTATTTCACATCAGTTTCTGGGATTTCCCACTGCCTTCAATTGCTAGAGTGTACAAAGAAGTAGATTGCAGTTTATAATTTAGAAGCCAGGAGTTACTGTGTTAGATTGCCTAAATAGTTTGCCTTGGTACCAGCTCACTCGTTTCTAGGAAGTCATTACTGTTATGAACTGCTTCTGCAAAAAAATATATCCCTTCTTTTTCCTCTTCTGACCACCTGCAGTGGGAAAGAAGCCCTGTGCTTAATGTGTCTTCAAATAATGCCCTCCCCTCAAAGGAATGAAACAGCATATTCCCATACGAAAATCTGTCTGTGTGCCTCCTGGGTTAGTGTCCATCACAAAGCATCATTGGAGGATAATGTACATGCAGTGCCTGGTAAAGTTATGGAGAAAATTGTTCTGGCGGGTATTGAAAAAGACCTGAAAGACAACACAGTCACTTGTCACAGCCAGCAGGGCTTCATGAGAGAAAAGTCCTGCTTATCAAACCTGATTTCCTTTTATGACAAGGTAACCCACCTAGCTGATCAAGGAAAGCACTTGATATAATCTTTTTGTATTTCAGTAAAGCTTTCGATACTGTCTCTCACAGAAAATTTCTCCTGGAAAAATTGTCCAGCACACAGCTGGATAAACACATCATGGGATGGGTGAGCAACTGGCTGATGGGTCAGACACAAAGGGTTACAGTGCATGAGGTGACATCAGACTGGTGACCTGCCAATAGGGGGGTTCTGCAGTGATCCGCCCTCGGCCCTGTGCTCTTCAACAACTTCATAAATGACTTGGACACAGGACTGGAAGGGACACTAAGCAAGTTCACAGACAATACATAATTGGGAGGAGCTGTTGATTCCCTTGAGGGCAGGGAGGCCCTGTAGAGCGACCTTGATAAATTAGAGGACTGAGCTATCATAAACTGTATGAATTTTAACAAGGGAAATTCCTGGATTTTGCACCTGGGTTGGAGCAACCCTGTATGTACAGACTGGGGAATCAGATGCTGGAAAGCAGTGCCAGGAAAGGGACCTGAGGGTCCTGGTCAATGGAAAGTTGAGCATGAGTCAGCAGTGCCCTGGCAGCCAGGAGGGCCAAATGTGTCCTGGGGGTCATCAGGCACAGCAGCACCAGCCGGGCAAGGGAGGGGATTGTCCTGCTCTGCTCTGAGGTGGGGTGGCCTCACCTTCTGGGGGAAGTCTTGTGTGCCACAGCATAAGAAAGACATTGAAGTATTAGAGTGGCCAAAGGAGAACCATAAAGGTGTGAAGGGTCTTGAGGGGAAGCTGTATGAGGAGTGGCTGAGGTCACTTGGTCTGTTCAGCCTGGAAAAGAGACCTCATTGCAGCTACAACTTCATAGCGAGGGGAAGAGGAGAGGCAGGCATTGATCTCTTCTCTGTGATGATCAGTGACAGGACCCGTGGAAACGGCCTGAAGTTGTGTCAGGGGAGGTTGAGGTTGGATATTAGAAAGAGGTTCTTCACCCAGAGAGGGGGTGGACACTGGAACAGGCTCCTCAGAGGTGCGGTAACAGCATCGAACCTGACAGGGTTAAGTCTGGTGCTTGGTCACATGGTGTGAGTGTTGGAGATGGCCAGGAGCAGGACTCGATGACCCTTGTGGGTCCCTTCCAACTCAACATATTCTGTGATTCTGGGATAATCAATTAACAGGGCAAGACAACACAAATTCTGTGGAGTTGATGTATTTAATTCTGTATTTAATTTGGTGTTTTCACCACCAAAGATTAATTTGCAGGAACATAAAAAGATTAATTTTATCACTTCTCTGTGAATAGTGAAAGAAACAATGATGAGAAAAGGATTATGTCTATCCCAGGATGGAAATGAAGCATACCAGCCATCTGCTAATACCATGCCTATTCTTTTAAACCTTGCAGAGAATTCTCCTTGTCCAAGCACCTTTATATAAAACATACAATATGTTGTTTAAATTTCCCTTTTGAAAGGGCCTATTTTAAGTTGAATTTTGATTATTTTAAGATAAATAATTTTAGGTTCAATAAATAGAATAAATGGGGTTCTAATTTGATAGGAGGTCTTTTTTCAACTTTTTGTTCTCACCAAAATTTAATATTTTTGAACAAGATGCTTTTTGCATCTTGATTCCATCAATTTTCCGTGTTTAGGAACAGAACCAAAATACTTTCTACCCACTTGTATGCCAGATAAAATGCAAACATTACCATATGAAAATGGTAAATATTGTTCCACAAAATCTCATGTTTTTCATCTGCATTAGAAGCAGTCTTTTCTAGATTGTACATCTAAAATTACAATGACTGCCACCCAGGCTTGTTTTTACTACTCTGTTACACCTCATCATCTGTAACACCCTTAATGCATACTCTCTACGTTTGCAAGAGGATGGGGATCCAGTAGATCTAATCTTTGCTCACAATCCCTAGCTTCTACAGGAGATAGCAGTGCTGTGGTCCTGCTTCAGCACCAGCTTTCTTTATTGTGTAGATCATCTCAGAGCACCATTGTGAAGTTAACAAGTTTCAAACACTGAAAGAATATATAGAAAATACGTATTTCTATGTGCTTCCCTAAGAACAAGTTATGCTCCCCATGTTGTGCCATATTCTGTATCACATGCCCTGGGATTGTCCAACATGGGATGTTACAAAGAAGGGCATACTTGGACAAATATCACTTCAGAACAAACTAGCTAAGAAGTGAATATGGTCCGTGACTAAGGCAATATTTTATTGCTCTCTGCTCACTGATTATACCTTGGACTACATTTGTTTGACCGTATCTTCAAATGCAGCATTACAGTTGATCATGGAGATATCCAGCTGTTTCAGAAAAGCATGCCTGGATTATTTTTTCTCTCTGATCTTCTGCAGCAGTAATTTCTCTATACTGACAGGCACTCCAGAATTTTAAAGCCCTTAATCATAATCAAGTCAAGTTTCTTTGAATATTGGTTCACTGTGAATGACAAGGTTATAAGACCCCCTATTGTTGATGTATTAGTCATGTTCTTGAAAACCAACTGATGATGTCTATCAATGGCTTAGCTACAAAGTAAATATTTTTCGTTATTAAAACAGTGGTATATATATTTATGGATTGCTGTAACAATCAATAAAGCAACAAAGTAGAAAATAAAAGAAGAAAATGACAAGGCACAGCCATGAAGTTTTATTTATGTATTGTCTCTGTCTCAAAAAACTAGCATGTCCTGTGGGATTTAAACTTTGAGCAGAAAAAAAATATATAAGCTGGCTTTAAACACACAATAAATAGATTTATAAACTGCCAAAAATGGAGTACATATCTCTTCATATTTCCAAAAGGACAAAATTACATTTTGTCTTCTATGAGTACATCTGTGATTCCGTTTTTGTCAAGAGTTAATGGTATAGGTAGAGGGAATCACTCTTTCACTTTCTATAACTTTTAAAAGCAGTCTTCTGATTAAAAATAAATTTTAAAAATTAAATTATGAAACCAAAAAAAAAAACCCAACCATACACAAGAATACATAATTCAGATCTAGGTCCAGTGTTTTTCCATTGCAATTTTTACATTCAGAAAGTCTTGACAAAACTGTGCTCCTTAGAAATTTTAAAGGGAATTCTGTTTGTGTGTCTATGGTTAATAGATGTCCTCATACAGTGAAAAGTAAAGCCATCTTGGGAACAAGCTCTCATTTTGGTATTAAACAGTGCTTTGTTCCATGGAAAGACTTACTGGCTGGACCAGGAGATGGTGGGTGTTACATATCCTACTTTCTCTTCAAGAAAATAAGAATTCGCATGAGTTTCTGGGATCTTTCACTTTTATAAATTTCAGAGACATTTATGAAGAGAGTGGAAATAACAGAGTGCATCCCATCACAGGGGACATCTTGAGCAGCAGTAGAAAAGCTGGTACAGCCATTGAATTTATTGTGTTAGTGAAGGAGAATTTTCTGATCATTTTAAAGGCTGAAAAGCACATAATTATGACTGATTCTCACTTCAATTGCACTTTTCCTATATATATAATAGAAAAAATTGTTAACAAAAAGTTTGTGTCAGGGACGTTAGCTGCAGGAAGGTGGAACAAATAGGTGTCTTGTTGAACTTGCCTTGGAAAAAGGTTCCACCTCATTGCCAACTTGTCTGCAGTTTCTAAAACTTAAATCTGAGGTGACAATGACTAACTTTCATAGATTCCTGAGCTGTTGTACATTCTGCTTTAAAAATCAAATTCACGTTTAATCAGCCCCAGATATTAAGAGAGCCTTGTTCTAAACAAACTATTTCATGTGTTGATATCAAGCTCTTTTTTTTTTCTTCTAAAGAAATTTTAAATATCTTGTCAGATTGGTGTGAAACTAATTCAGAAGAGTCAACAAACTCTATTCTCATAATTTGGGTTCAATGAGGTGAAACACAACAATGACTCATGTTTATTTACATGATGGAAAGTGCTCCCATTTTTGTCTTTATATTTCCTTTGTGGTGATGCTGGAAGGGTGAAGACTGCCTTGCACACAAGCAAAATGTAGCAACAGATTCTAGCACTAGACTGGTTAGCTCTAGCAGCTGATTATTTTCCTTGTCATCCATCATCTAAGCTGTCCCCTAGGAAAAGATTAATTCTGTTTTTGCTGCTTCTTGAACACTTAAAAATATGTGCAACACCTCAGAAACCTCCACAAGGTTTTATTTTGCAGAAAAGCAAAAGATATATTTTGGGAGGGCAGAAGCATACATAGAACTGTTTTCTGAGAAGAGCAGAAATATGTGGGTTGAAGGGGAGAGAATTTCACTTGCTTTTATCCTTTTTTTTTGGTTGTACCTAAAATCTTTCTTTAACAATAGATGTAAAAAAGTACAATTCTGGTTGTACAGTCCACATAAGTGTTCTTACATAAATGTTTTTCTAATCATTGTTGTTCAGATCAATTATGGTCCACACATCACTACTGCTGATTAAGAGAACTTTTTTCACAACTCTAGCCCAGACTGGAGATTGGGAAATAGGTTTCATGTGTTATGTCTTATACAAACAGATTTTGTATAAGGACTAAGTGCTGTAGTTAAACCTATTGCTCTCATTTCCTACTATAAACAAAGTTCCTAAAATTATTAAAACTATATTACTCTTAGATCAAAAGAATGTGACTTATCACCTTTTGTCAGTACTTCTAAATTGACTGTACTAGTTCCTGATCTCTTACTAGAAACTTGCAAAATAGTTGCACCTGGCACGAAAAGTTCACACATCACAGCAACTGTCTGCTAAGTGCATCAACAGATCGTATTTACTGATTTTTCTCTCTTCCATTCATGATACCCCTTGCTATTCATCACAATATCCCACATCTAAAGGGAGATCCAACTTTTTCACTGTCAAGTGTCTGCAGTGTAGATCAATTGCTTGCTCCAGAAAGTGCTAAATTGGCAAAGACAAAGGTGTTCTGCTGATTTGGGTGAATCTTATGTTCAGTGTTGAGTCCTCTTCGATGCTGATATTTCATATCCAGATCAAATGGATTTTTCAACAGGACTTTTTTTCAGAAAATTGTTTTTCCCATTCAGTCTCTTTTCTCCTTGCTGCCTTGTATCCTAAAACACAAGCACTTGCAAAGGCTATTAAGGAATACATAGGACATAGATAAAAGCAGAAGCCTTAAAGGTTTCTGCTGATTTGAGAGGTGTCTTCATCCTGTATTCCTCCATTATTTGGGCAAGAAACATCTCTGATCCACCTAAAAGATTTCAGGCCAGGAGAAGTCACCATACGTGTAGTCCAATTTGAATTACCAATATTCAAAAATTTTCAATCACACTAAGACAGAAAATGGGATAGGAGAAATAAAATAAAAGGAGTTTTCTCTGAAAAAATATGTCAGGTATATCATAATACCACAGGTTAGAAAAGAATGCAAGAGGAGAAAAGATGATTTGGAAGAACAGTGCTTAAATTGCCTATTAATCCAAAGTTTTAGACCATGATATAATCCATCCTAGGAGTTTGTCATCCTGGGGCTCTCTGTGGTTAATTCATGTAGTTACATGAAGGCCAAATGGCTAATTAACATGAGGAAACACTGCAGGCTAGAGAGATTTTTAAAGATAGATAGAAAGGAGGCAAAAATTTTAAAAGGACAAGGGAAGATATAGATGTAAAGAAGCATGGGGGGGAGGGCGGAGAGGAAGGGAGGAAAGCGGAAATTATATATGAGAGTTGTGGATTGTCTTTAAAAAAATCCCACAGATAAAAATATTAGTGTAGCAGGTTCAGTTCGTAAACCAGCGCGGAAACACCAATTTAATGTAGTGGTTTGGTTCAAAATACCCATTACTTACTTATTTTCCTCCTGTGAGATAATAATTAGGAGAAAGCAAAGCAGGCACAAACTTTAAACAGTTGCAGTACAAAGAAAGAGTTTTATTACTAATAGAATTAAAAGTAAAGAGAAATAACAAGAAATTAAAGCAAACCCCCTCCCCCTTTCCAGCCACTTTCCTCCTTTCACCCAACTCACACAGGGTAACAGAACATGGGATGTTAGTCAGTGTTGCAGTTCTTGATAAGGCTCTTTCATATGCTTAAGGAAAAAGGGGTTTTCTTCAGCTGCACATGGTTCCCAAACTGCCACCAACAGCAGACCCGCCCAGAAAGAAACAATCTGCTGTGGTGTAAAACATCTCTCCCATGAAAGAATCTCATAGTTCCTTCACACTGCCAAACATAGGCTATCACGTGGGGTTATTAATCTTTTTAAGGATGAGTTACTTTGGCCTGAACACAAAGGGGTTTTTTTGCCATAAGTCTCTAAAAAAAACCTCTTAATGCTTCTATATAGCCTGGTATAGGCCCTCCTCACAATCTTCACGGGCCACATGTGAACTTTTCATCCCCCCATGTACTTCAAATGGATTAAAGAGACAAACAGTTTGTGATATTACAGTTTCTTACCACGGCATGCAAGAAGGTTTTTAAGCTACACGCGAGAATCGCGGCACCGCCCTCTTTTCTCCCGTCGCCATTTCCAGCTCCGTCCCACAGGACTCACTTCTCTTTCTCTCTGACTCTGAAGCCGCCATGTTGAAGAGTGTTCTTGTTCAGGCTTTACGGTGGGGAAAGCCTCGCTTCCTTTGTGCTGCTGGCTGCATGGTGTCTTCTTCAGTTTGGCACAAAGTGTGCTGGCTGCAGACAGGAGGCTCTGCCAGCTCTAGCTGGCTCTGCCAGCTCCACATGGAGACGAGAGCAACCCGCCTGTCCCAGGAAGCCGTGCCAGATGCGTTTAGCTGCGTGGCAGTCCATGGCTGGGTTTGAGCTGTGCGGCAGTCCATGGCTGGTTTGAGCCATGTGGCAGTCCATGGCTGGTTTGAGCCATGTGGCAGTCCATGGCTGGTTTAGCTCTGTGGAAGTCCATGGCTGGGTTTAGCTGTGTGGCAGTCCATGGCTGGTTTAGCTCTGTGGAAGTCCATGGCTGGGTTTAGCTGTGCGGCAGTCCATGGCTGGTTTAGCTCTGTGGAAGTCCATGGCTGGGTTTAGCTGTGTGGCAGTCCATGGCTGGTTTAGCTGTGTGGCAGTCCATGG